>NW_017805546.1:2869406-2905448 GCF_001891065.2 Hippocampus comes
GGGTCACCGGGGCTTTACACTTTCCAAGGTTAATTTTTTTTTTTTTTTTTTTTAATCCATCTCAGGGGGCGGTCATTTCGCCCCTTGCTGCCCACTGAAAATGACATCACAATGGCACTGTGCTGTCATTTTCAGTGGACAGCAAGGGGCAAAATGGCCATGCCTTGAAATGGATTATAAACTGGTGTATTTTTTATTTTTATCATTCATCTTCCACAAACAAAATATGAATGCCAGGTTTGGACAAGTGGAGGTGCGTGGAAAAGGGGGCGTATATACCATAATCGCTTGACTTCCCCTTCAATTGAAAACACTGTATGTACAGTTGAAGTTTTTCTTTTAATCCAGAATGAATGAAGTTACACTATTTTAGACGTGCAAAATATTAAACAACCTGCACCACAGAACAGATTGTGTCCAGCTCTTGAGATTTCGAAGCACTTCGGACACGATTGACAGCAACCAAACACTGTCCCAGGAAGGAAATGAAGCAAACGTGAAAGTGGAGTTTCAAGGATGGAAAGGCATGAATGAGGCCATGACTCACCAGTTTTTGAGGCTATCTCTGGCCTCAAGCTGAGCTCCCACCTCAAATGTTATCCCTCTTCTGTTAGGGGGCGTCTTACTCATACTGCCCACATCAAGGCTCTCTTCCTGGACACACACGCACATGCACACACACACTATTCAAAAACTATACTACTCATAAATGACACCAATTTACAGTTTCTTATCATCACTACCACTGTATCCCAACTGAGCATCTTGTGTGTGTCGAAAATACAGGACAGTGACAAAGCACACACACTCTGAAGATGATGCAGAGGGAAAATAACAAGCTACGGTGAGCCAGGCCCCTTAAATGGTAATGAGATGAGCTATTCATCGTTGTTAAAAATCTGGATCAGCATCCCCTTCACCTTTATGAACGAATGGACCTCATCTGTAGTACCCGAGCATGTCCAATAGCAGCAAGCACAGCCCATCATAGAACCATGATATTCCACCATCATATCGGAATGGTGGACATATACAATGGCGCAATGGGGACTTTGTTGGGGCCGTCTGGGCGTCCTCAAAGGGCGACGCTGCACGGCAACCGACAAACCGGATACGACCGCGCTTCTCGGCCCACGTGTTTTGCGATCAGCCGATCCCCCGTTCAGACACAAAAGGTAAGGCGCTCCACCACGTGGCCGGCTCTGTCTGGGGTGAATCGTCGATCTCACGTTGACGTTACGCTCGAAATGGGATCGGCTACAAACACAGCAATAGAAGTGGGTGTGTTTTATTGTCACATCAAGGACTCAACAGCACCAAGGCAGACACAGGAAACGAGAATTGGGGGGGGGGGGCACCATTAAAAGATGCGATGGCAGGTTCAAAGTGACTCATTCCAGTCGCAATCCATTCCAAAACACCCACTAATATGTCATTGTGCGATGATATAAAACTGACGGAACGGGCACGCACGATTGTGCACATTTGTAAAACCTCAAGCATCGAATTATATCAACTTGATGTTTCATTTCATGCACTTGTTTGCGGTGCCGTTTTTGACCACCTCGACCAGGACTTGAGACTTTATTATACGGGAGGGTTTTATAACGAGTAGGCGTAGCGCGAAAAGCCCTTTTGCCGACGTCGGGATGAACGTGAATCCGATTGGTGGAAAACGTTTAACGTGGGCGGGGGGAAGCATTGCGATTGGGCGGGCAGCCGTCACTCGAGCTAGCTAGCGCGCTGGGGCCTCGCGCTAGGCCTTCACTTCTCCATACTTTTCTCGGTTGGGAGCGCGGCGGCGTGGCAACACAAAGCATTTAACTTCCCCAACTACGACACCAAACAGCCACCTCGAGGCCCCAAGCGGGAAGCGATGTGATAACACACCTCGGCAAATACACGAATCGCGACGCCAACAGTAACAAGCAACACTGTGTCGGCGACTTCGTCACATTTGTTTGGAACTCAAAACGCCGACATGCGGCACTACGCCAGCCAAGATGTAGCTGCCTTCACCGAAAGCGGGGTCTTTTTTTCGCCAGTTATGTACCCAAAAGTGCGACGAGGAATACGGTTGGGGCTTCTTACCTGTTCCCCAGTCACCTTTAGTCCGGTTGTGTGTCACAAATGAGTCGAAATCCTCTGTAAAAACAGGTACCGCCGCCTCCGCCTGTTTGCCTCGCGGATCACGCAGTTGAATTTCTCACTTGCATTCACCACCGGCGCGGGCTGCGTGGCGCATGCGCGTACAATGGTTCCCGCGTCACCATCCTGATTCCTTTTAATTTTAAACGATAAAATGCTTTGGGTATTTTCAATTAAATCAGTGAATTCATAAAATGATTTGATTCATCTTTAATACGCATATATTTATATCGATTTGCTGGTTACGCAATTTTCGTAACTTGTGTCGGGTAGGATGGCCCCGTTAAGAAACAAATAACATTTATTTGGAAAAAGATGAAAGATTTGAAGATCAACAAAATATGCATTCAAGAGGAATGCCCGAGTTTACACATTTGGGGGGTAATTAAATCACTCCAGGCTACGACCTTTAGATATTCATAGGGACATCTTACCCTTATGGGTGGGGGTGTCTTCCCCACAAAAGGCAAAAAAAAAATCAAACTAAATGACCACTCTCAACGTGTTGCCGCATGTATGTAGTGTCAAAATGTAACATCGGTTTACCTCAAAATCAGTTCTTTGGATTCCTGCCGACCAGTTTATTATTTCAATGCTAAAAAGTTTGAACAACGCCGCTGTGATTCAGCAATATGGCTGAAATTAAAATTGGCTCCATCTAGTGGTCAGAAAGGGAGTTAAGGACGGTGGCGGGGGCACTTGGCCCACTCTAGCCTAAACCGTAAAAAACACTTAGGTCCCCAACCTTTTTTGCCCCACGGACCGGTTTAATGTCAGACAATATTTTAGGGAAAGTGCATTTTCTAGTTCTACATTTGTGCTGAATTGTTCGTCCATGTCATACTCAGAATTTGTAATGCTGTGATTATTATTGAAGCTTTATTCAAATAAAAGTGCCACCAGTCTGGTTGCCAATTTATTTTTTTTGGGGGGGGGGGTTGGGTGGACAACACAGATTCATCAAAAATAGTAGCCCACTTGTTTAGACATCCGATTTCTCGCCAAGTAAACAGGACTGTTGGGGCTCCACGACTGGGTTTCATCTCAATCCCAAACGACAAAAAGGATGCAAACAAATACACAACTGACCAAACCTTTATTGATGGACAATTGTTCTATCGTCAAACAAGGAAGTGCAGCATCTACACATATTGAGTGGTTTGAGTCAGTCCTATGTTCAAAAGGCAGGCGGTTACAGCAGAACAAACAAAAAAAAAAAAAAATTACAAAACCTCTTTATTGCTCTTTACAGCATCTCCCACTCATATCCTTCATTCAAATAAACTGTTAATGTTATTTACATGCGCTATATATACATTGGAAAAGCCAGAGAGAGGACTCGGTCAGCTTATTCGACATTCTCAGAATGCTTGACAGTTGAGCAGAACAGTCCATTCTCAGTAAAGGGCTTCGACACAATGATGACATGTTTAGTCTGTGGGGAGACTGTCTATGGTACAGTTACCCCAAGCTACCCTCCCCCCCCAATAAGACCTGAGCCACAACGCGCACAGATCACAAGAATATAGAACAGAGGTCCGACTGAAATTTCTTCTAGATTATTATTGTCATTAAATAAGTCATCTCCCACTTCACAAAGACATATGATGGACATACACATCATCGGTTTGCCCTCAAATGAGTAATGAGGGTCAGAACGACTCGCAAATGTGTTTTTCGAAAATAATCATCACAACTCAGTCACAAAGGTTTGCGCTCTGTACACTCTGCACTCAAAATCCCATATAATAGACCAGTGATCAGATGAGCAACTTCTGGATTGTCTTTGTATTTTCAAAACAAACCTGTGCACGGTGAGATGTCTCACGCTGACGGTCATACACACGAGCGCACTTGAATGATATGAGGAAACAGAAACAAAAAAAAGGCTCAGTTTGGAGTTTCTTGGCCTTAAGACTACGTAGCTGCATAGTTTAGGATCATTCAACCAGAGGATGCCTCGGGTCATTTGTTTCGTCTCTCACTGAGGTGTCATGTCTCATCCCGCGTATTTCCAGTGTATTCTGCAGAGAGAGCTTCTGGGAGTCTACACCACTCCTTCCACGTAACTGGTGTCTAGGTGAACGATGAGCATTCTCAGGAAGGACATCTCTTTACGCGTGTTCTCAAAAATAATGCGAGGGTCGTCCGATTGGCACCGGAGGCAGTTGGGGGCCATCACCATGGCCAGGTTGTTCACATCCATCTTGGTGACAGCTACGTTAGATGGCTGAGCAAACACCTGCGGATGGAAGGAGGAAATTCAACGACTGTCCAAAATGTACCAATCTTTGACATTTTAAAAGGCCCTCTCTCTCTATCTACCCCCCCCCCACACACACACACACAGTTGGATTTGTGGTGCCACCGAAGCCCACATTTAGTGCCAAATGAAACAACCACGTCAATTTCATTTTATCATTGAATTTCTGAAAATGTGTCCGTGGGCTTCTGCACTTCTATTTCATGCCACTGGGGCTAATTTGCATAATAGCAACGCAGACAGACAATTGCCTTCCCGTGAATGTGCAGCTAAGCTCCTCGGCTTGAGTGGGTTAAGGTACAGGTGAGACAATCATAAATATGACATTGGAGAGTGCCGTACACACAACGCATCAACTCTTTCTTGCCTGCAGAAAGTGGATGAAGTAGAAGAGCACCAGCCTGTTGAGCTCAGGCAAAGACTGAACGACGGCAATGGCTGCAACGGGATCGTCGCAGTTGCTGACACACTGATTGTAGAAGTTCATGGGGATGAGCGGCTCCTCCAGCTCTCGATACCACAGCTTCATGAGAGAGGCTGATGGAGAAACATTCCGCATAAGTAACACGGGCCGCAAACCCAAATGCGTCAACGGGATCCTTCCTCACCGGGAACATTTGGGTCCGACAGGTTCTCCGGGATCCTCCACTGGTCTACCTGCAGCTTCAATGCATTGACTTCATCGATGTCTCCGGGCACTCTGGAGGGGGAAACAAAACTCATCAATTACATCAAGTGACCACAAGAGGGACCCCTACATCCATCTCTCATGATTCTTGCCTGTCTTTTGATACGGTGCTTTGGAAGAAAAACAGCAGAATAAATGTAAACGTTTGGCAAAGAACACACCGACGAGGAAACACTGCATCGAGAGTCATTGTGTGATGTATTAATATCAGCAACAGTTTGCAAATGTGAACAAACACACACGCATTTGAGTAGATCCCACTCGGTTGAAAGGTCCAGCTAAACACACAACAGTGCGGTTCTCATGAGTGCAACAAATACTCTGATGTGAGGGGATAGAGAAGACCACACACGCACACACACACACACACGCACGCACACACAGTGTGTTTGACACACAGTGCATACACAAAAACACAACAAGATCCCCTTGAAATTTCCTGGACTCTTCCCACTGCTCAAGTTGAGGCACGCCACTGGCTGATTTTTCTCGACTTACCGAAAGATGCCCTCCGTTTGAGCGCCGCCCAGAGCAAGAACATATTGGGAGAGTTGAACTTGCACCCAGGGTAATTTCCTGTCTGGGAAAAGCTCGCTTTGCCGCTCCATGACTTCCCCCAGGGAGCTACCAAACAGGGAGGGAGTGATGATGGCCCGTCTGCTGTGGTCCACCTCTTCCAAGGTGGGCTTACGTAGCCCCTGGCAGGCCACACAAAAAAAAAAAAAAAAAAAAAAAAGAATGTCAGATTCATGACCTGACTATGTCAGGAACCATTAAAGCAATAATGGCTCGGTCTACAACTGCACCAGGTCTGTTTGGCTACCTGCGACTGAGTCAACGCACCTGTAATCAAATCGCTCTCTCTGATTGAATCCAGTGTGACTAAACTTTGACAGCCCTGATGCGTAACACACATTTCCTAGTGCCAAATGCTACTTCAGTAACACACACTGAACAAAGTAGAATCAAATGAAAAGCAAGAGTGCCCTTGGGAACTGTTCAAATAGTTACAAAAAAGGTTTTCTGATGGCGGTGTCCCCCTGAAACAAACTAGCCAACATTTCCAATGGGGAAAAAAATGGATTGCGAAGATGATGACATCTGAGGTCAACCAGATCTCGGAGGTGCCGGCATGCGTGCAGCCGTTTTACCTTTTTCCCTCCCGTGATGGCCACCTTTTGCAGCTTCCGATGACAGAACTTGGCGTAGGTGCTGACAGGCAGGCCTGTTATTGATGAGAATTAAAAAATAATAATTAAAAAAAAAAATCAAACACTGAAGCACAATGCAACACACCCACATCCACCAGAAACCCTCTTTTAACCTCACATATTTGTTTAAAAAAAAACTCGTTCCCACATGTAAGACATCCCCCCCCCCCCCCCACAAATGTCAAAGTGGTTAACAGAGGCCAGGGAGTGGTAACTGGTGGCATGTTGACAATGCGATTCTAGCATATGGGGATTAGAGGAGAACTGGCTGAACCATCGGGTTGAGAGAAGATTTACCGCTGCGGAACAAAAGCTTTTCGAAGCAGGATCCGCCTCCAAACTCAAAAGTTCAGGTGATTCAACACGTAAAGACCCACGCCATGAATGGGAAACACGCACGTGGCTCACAGCTACTTCGAGGCCAGAATTGATTTGAAAACCGTTGTGTTTTTTTGACGATCCAGTACAATCTTTCACACCATCTGCCCTCTGGAGAAAAAGGAATTCTGTACGCTTGTAGTCGAAAAGAAAAAAAGAAAAAGAAAACTTGACTCGGTTGGGTCAGGAAATTGCCATCGAAAGAGAAGCTATCATATCATATCCCCGTCCCGGACTCGGCAACATGCAGGCTGAACCCGATGGACAAGTTTACTGACGCGATGTTCAAGAGTAGCCAACTCTTTCGAGTACCAGTCAAGAGGTGGGCAGCACCATTCTGGACCAACTGGATATGCTTAATGGAGGATTGGCTGACTCCAAAATCAAGTGCATAATCTGGCCGAAATAATCCGTACAATTTCATCATTTGAGCCTCACGAGGGTGGCGGGCGCGCTGGAGCCTGTCCCGGCTGTCCTCGGGCAGTAGGCGGGGGTAAACCCTCAACTGGCTGCCAGCCGATCGATCGCAGGGCATACAAACAGCCATTTACGCTCACACTCATACCGGGGGACAATTTCGAGTGATCACTTCACCTACCGCACAGGTTTCTCTCATCAAATTGCTGCAGATTTACAGCCAACAGGTGACTCCCACGCTGAACCCCCGACAGCGGGGCAAATCTGACTCATCCGTTCGACTGTAATTACGTCTCGTGGTTTTCGCCGGATAGCTCGGGGGAGTAGAATCAGTCATCCAGAAACTCAAAACTTGCAAGGACCTGTGTTGCCGCGGTAGAGGGGTCGAAACCCGCCGGTGTTCTATATTTAGGATCGACGGCATGAAAACTGCAACCAGGCAACCCAAGTGCACCGCACCTGTTGACATATGGCCTGGACTAAAATTATCTCAAGTATAGAGCGTTTGCGGAGAGTGTCACAAGGTGACACTGGTTTCGTCTGGCAGTTGTTTACAAGACTGTGTGTGACTGCCAAGTGAAAACAACATGTGAGTGTGTTTCTTCGAATTTACTTTCGTTTAGCCGATTTCGCCCCCTGCCCTCCCCACAACTCCTCTGTCAATAGAGCTCATTATACCATTTGTATCATGCATTTTTATCTGTTTAGTGGTCCACTCATTGAAGGGAACCTCTGAATAAGTGTCCTCAAGAGTATCTTCCATGACTTCGGAGCGAGCATAAAGCGGTGCTTGTGAGTCACTCTGGTTTCATGCGGGAGGCTACTGCTGTGATGTCTGCAGAGATGACTGCGGTCCTACGGTGACATCATCGTCACAGCTGGCCGTGTGGGTTGCTCAAATGGGGCCACGTGCCGATGAGGTGGCCAAGACCACCGAGATATGATTCACAGAACAGGGCATTGAGAGCAAACAGATCCTTCCGAAATTCTCCTCCTACCTAGTTTTGTTTTTTTTCTTTTCTCTCCAAATGAACCTTCTGTGAAAGTCATTTATCAAATCCGCAGATACAGGACCTCACCGTGGCCTCATCTGACAAAGCGCACGCAGCACAATTTTCCATTCCACTCAACGAGATCACTCTCGAGAGGAAGAATTAGGTTGGAGGTTCGGTTACCGATAGCTTGAGTTTATTACGAGACATTTGACTGCAGCAGGAAAAAAAAACAACAATTGCCAATTAACAGAATACGGCTGTTTGTCAGAAAACCACTTTGGCGGAAATTAAATGAAGATTACCTTCTTCCTCATCTGTGTTCTGCTTTCGCTTTTTCCTGGATTTTGAATTCTTCTTTAATTTCAGCTCCTGCTGCTCCAGTATGAACTGAGTCACTGTCAAGAAACAGAAGATCGTGACGTTGACAATCCTGATTTGACCTTTGACGAGTTTGAATCATCACGGCCATCCGGGCATTATCATTGGAGAAACAGGGAGCGCAAAGACACGAATACACATTCCGTTTTGGATCACGTTACGTCAAGCTGACCGTCAGACATTCAAGGGACTTTGAGAAGGCAGAAAAAAGGTGACCCACCCTGCTGCTCGGTCTGAGACTCACATTTCTTGTCGCTGGTGGGCTCCGTGTGTCTCTGGATGTAGCCCTCCAGGTAACAGCGGAACTTGGGCGACGGGGCAAAGAAGGCCAAGCTGACGGCCATCAGTTCCCAACCCGCCGCCAAGCTCCGGGGGCTTGCGTTTCCCGTGGTCTGCCTCACCAGCTGCACGTACAACTCGTCCCGCAGGCCTTGCATGTCCCAGCACTTGGTGACGATGAGTAGGGCGCAGTGACGGCGGTCCAGGCGCGAGGGCCGGTCTCCCATGTAGGCCTGCACCAGCTTGAACATCTCGCAAGCCTCCTTGCGGACAGCGCGGTCGCTCGTGACCAGCATGGGCTTTTTGATGGACCCTCGGTTCCAAGAAAGCATGTTGGCGATGGAGACGCGGCGGCGGAACAGCCCTTGCGTGTGCATGTTGAGGTGCTTGCTGGCCCAGTCCTCGATGCCGCCGTCCGGAGGCGGCGGCTGTCGCAGGGTGGCGTACGACAACTGGTAGGACGATTCCGCAGCGTGCGCTCCATCGGCTCCCTCTCTGTTCTCACGGGTGGCAGGTCGGTGGGGGCCAAGGGATGCGCTGCGTCCATCCACCATGTCCTTCTTTCTGCTCTCCAGCTGAGACTGCAGCTCGAGGGTGCTCGCCTGAAGGGGAACAAGAGATGGAGCGACATGAGCCAGAAGAGTTATAGACGGAAAGTAAAAACGAATGATAGCAGGTCGGGTTGGGCATCGAGAACCGGGAATCGAGTGGAACCGGGACTAACACTCCGGTTCTCCCGGAATCGTTCAGACGTTAAAATGTCGGTTCTGAATATCCATGCCTACTTTGCGCAGGCAGAAAGTGCAACCAAAGAAGGGCCTATAGGAAACGCGGGTGCACGGCGCGCAGCCCCTCCCCACCAAAAAAAAAAAAAACGACAACAAAAAACAGCGGCGGTGCCCGTTTCAATTTGTATCCCGATGTAACGTAGAGCAGCTCCATGACACAATTGTGAAACTATTTTTGGAGGACTTCAGAAGGCATGACACTTGCATTCCTGCCGAGTTAAGTCAAGTGGGAAAAGAGACAAAAGCCATCGAACTTTGACATGAACAAAAAAAAAAACAAAGACATAAATTCATGAGAAATTCACGGTTTCATAGAAAGGCCCGGAGTTGAAATGTTTCCAGTGAACACGATCAATTCAAAGTCTGACAACAAACACACACGGTGGGAAAATAAGGCAATTCTCAATCCGATAACTGGTGAGTCTCCTGGTGAGTGTGCGTGAGCAATTTGCCAACAGGTCTGAGGTCTGAGTAACATTCCAGGACAGAGTTAGTCAGGCCCGGTGCTCGTTGGCCAATCAGGCTCCACACGAGCATTTCTTTTCAACAATTTCCCTGCCAAGCCTGGACCATATGGACCACCGCGTCCCCGCTTCCTGAAGAAGGGAGGCCATGTCCTGAATCTCCGCTTTGGCCTGGGCACCAGATGCCCAAGCGCACAGAGCTGGCATACGACTTGAAAGCACCTACAGAGCAGGACAGATGGAGGATGGCAGCTAATGCTGAGATCTTCGCCAGAGGCCAGCGTGCCAATCACTGTCGACTGTTGTTTAAACGTGGCCGAGCGCAACTGAACTGAAAAAGGAATCGATCAAGTCCTGGATTCACTGCCTTCACTCAACGTTTTTTCACAAATGAGACAAGTCAACTAGAGTGCCGTCAAACACTCTGAAAGATGTTTTTGTTTTGGTGTTTTGTTTTGTCTACGGTTTGACACACAGCTTGTGGTGGTGGTGGTGGTGGTGGTGCTCACCTGGGAGGGTGGTCCCGGAGTCTCGGGCGAAGACAGGCTGGCCTGGCTTGGAATGCTCATCTCCAAGGTATCGACTTTTTCATACGTCCTCTTCTGCCTCGCCGGTATCTCGAGGGGGCTGGCGGGAGCATCGGCCGCCCCAGTAAGGTCCTCTCGGGATGAGCACCCGCCGGCTGGCAGCCCCCCGCCTCCACCGGCGTACCACCTCCGCGGGTCTACGGGGGAGCGCGCTTGGGACGCAACCGGCGTCTGGCCTATTTCCTGTTCCAGTCCCGCTCGCACCTCCCTCATGGTGTTGGAGCGACTGACGACTTCCCTCATTTCAGCCATCAGCCTCTCATTGAGGGCACACAGCTCTCCGCTGCTGCCGACTGACCCCGGCCTGGCTCCCGCACCTCCAGCGGCTCCCATCCTTCTCCTGCTCTTTCGTCTCAAACTCGGAGAGGGCCCGGTGGAGTAGCCCGAGTCTTGATAGTTTGCCATTGCCTGCGGCGTCGAGGAGGTGAAGTCCTGCGAAGCCTGGCTGCTCTGCCTACTGTGCCGTGCCTCCATAGCACGCTGGACTGTGGCCTCCAGGACTCGCCAACTCTGCTTCTTATCCAGTGTACTCGGGCCTGGGGCCCCCGCTTCACTGGCCCGCAGCAGGCCTCGAACTTGGGGCAAAGAGTGAGCCTGCGACTGGGCCGGCGGGTTTGGGACGAGGCCCTGCCGGGATGTCGGCGAGGGGGTGCGTGTGGGTAAGGGGGAGCCGGAGAGGAGCTGCTTGGGGTCGACATTGATCATATGTTTGATGCACTCCAGGCCAGCTGGGCTATAGTCGGAGGCGGAAGGACCTCTCCTGTGCCGGGAACCTGGAAGAGAAGCACCGAGATGCTGGAGAAGTCTTGCTCTCTGGAGACTCTGGGAGGGATTGGGGCGGGACGACTGTTGCCCATTGAAAAGGTGCGCTCCTTCCACCTCCATGTCGATTGGGGGTTCGTCGTATATGGGGCAGTCCGTCACTGGCTCGTCATAGATCGGGGCGCTGCAGGCATACTGCGGGGAGACTGGGCGCGGCGTGCTCGTCTGCGACCGCTGAAGGAGCGGACTGGCTTGACTACTATCTGACGTGGCTACGCAAAAGCTGCCGTTGCTGGCTTTTCTCTGGTGATGGGCCTGGCGCGGGTCGGATGTCGCTTTGCCACAGGGGGCGGTCTTATATCCTTGGGTGGAGCTTAAACATCCTCCCTGGGCCTTCATGCCGGATGGGTGTTGGGTGAACGTGTTGCCTTTGTTGAGCGCACCGGGCTGGAGGAGTTGCTGCTGCGAAGCTGGGCTTGGCTGGTTCCGACTCATGCTGTTCACCTTGACCAACATTGCTGCCTTAGAACCGGGTATGGGCTGCCATCTTTGAGAGGCGTTCCTGAGGGAAAGACAGGCGCAGAATCAATGAAAACGATGCAAAGAAAGCTGTTAATTCGCGTGAGCAACATTGCCACGGACGTTGCCTTGGTCCTATTACATCGGCAATTCAGGATGTCAAACAATCAACCACGAGCCAAGTGTGAATATAGGTTCAAACGCAGTAATAGTGGGAAACAACGGCAGGGATTTTGGATAGGGTGGCAACAGGAGGTTCATGTTTGTCAAGTCCTGCTATTTTTCATATAATAGACCAAACTAACATTTGAAAAGTAAACAAAACCAACCAAAAAACGGAAGGCCTTTCGAGAAGTCCGAATTGTAGGAGCGCTCCGGTGAAAAGACCTTGGCTTAAGGCCAAAGGTTAATTCTTCTCCTTTTGGTTGTGCGGCTGGGCTAACTCCGAGCAATCTGCCATCAATCTGGTCGCTAGTTTGCTCTGTCGCATCACAAGCTGACCCTGAAATGAGGATTTATCGTTCAACACACTTGCCCTTCTGAAAGAATCTCCTCAATTCAGTTGAAAGGGCTCCCGAAATCAAGGTGACGCAGCATACATACTGGAAGCACGCTAAAGGTCAGAAGAGGAACACACACGTACTTACCTTAATACGCTGTACTCAACGCTGACCTGATTAATGAGACCAAAAGGTGATCACCTCCTGTCGTGTTTATCCCAAGGTAAATAATTACAGTTACAGAATTGCGGCAAGCTCAAGAGCCAAAGTCTTCTCCTTTTCTAAGAGCACTAAGAAAGAATCTTTGGTCGTAACGGCAGGAAGAGGCCTCAAAGGGAGGAGGGAATAAGCTGAAGTGCCCCCCCCCCACACCCTCCCCACTCCGTCCCACAACTCTGGAACAATGCTGAAACAATTCCCCTGAGGTCCAAAGTCCAACGGCAAACTTCCGTTAAGCCCTCCAAGCTAAAACGAACCTCCTCCCGGGGTTCTGAGTCACACCACTTCTGCAGCTTGATTGGCTCCGTCTGGGCTTCCAACGGTCGCACAAAGACTCGCCGTTGAAATGTCGACCAACAGCTGGGTCCACGCCACCTGGCACCTCACCAAGACAGTTTACGGCCAAATGCACAACGGGACACGGACGCGCGTGAAAACACGAAGATCTAAGGGAATTCGCCACTGTTTGTTTGTTCGTTACACGTACGTGTGACACTGTATGCTAACGGAGTGACTCGGGGAGCTTGATAAGGCACAGCCGTGACATTGACAAGCCACTGTTTGCACTCTTTGAAGCGCGCTAGGTTTTAGCACCGTGGTCACGTCAGGCGGCGAGACAAACATGACACAATTGTTCCCGCCTTCGCAGTTAACACGCAGCTGACGACTTTGCATCAGTCTGCCAGAGCAAGTCGTTCAAGAAACATCAAGGTTGCGCTTCCGAACAACACCGCAGACCTCACACGCGTGACCACGGCAAGCAAATCCCGGGTTCTTTAGCTGCAACCAAATCAGGCCCCAACCGAATCAACTTTGGGGCTTCATGCGAGGGCCCACATGAATCTCCCGTCTGTATTCTTGGCGAGGCAAATGCGTGGGTGCGGGAGAACCCGAGAGACAAGAGAGGACGGCAGGGGCATGCGTGAATGAGAAGGGGTGGGGATTAGTCGTGGGAGAGCGCGGCAAGGGAATGAGCGAGAAGGCGGGCATTCCACAGAGCTCTTTCAAAGCGGACGCCGTGCCTGTGTGGGGAGTCTCACACAATGCGTGGCTGCGCCATCGTCACGGAGACGCCAATGACGACAAGGGTGCAAGGTGGGGGAGGAGAGGACTGAAGGTGAACCTCAATCTTCAGAGTTGCTCAAAGATGCTCTTCAACAACACCACATGAGCCGAGACTTCTGCTACGCGCTCGTTTCAGAAGCTTGGGCAATGGGATCAAGAGTCTCTATGTGCAGGAAAGAAACCGGACAAGACAAAAGCGTTTCGATGAGGACAAGGTAGTAGTACCAAGCAGTCTTTTCCAAAGTAAAGCATTTGTAAAAGACCGCTTTTTCTGAGAACCACCTGTCACACAACAGCTGAAGTGACACATCTCCGCTTGAGCCAAGATGTCTAGCGGCTGTGCGTGTCTTTGGCGGGGGCCGCCCGGGTGCCGCTGCCATGAGTGGCAAGCTGGGCCAAGGGATCATCACATGGAAGGCTGAGCGGGAAGCAAACCACCTCTGATATGTCAAAGAGTGATCCTGTTACAGCACACTGTCCAACTTTCCAAAATAGTCCCAGAACGTCTCAATGGCAGAGTAGAGCACAAATAGAAAAGCACTATTTTGTTTGTTTCTTTTTTGATCCCATTAAGAACGGTATTTCAAGCTGTCCCAGGGGGCGGCCATTTTGCCACTTGCTGTCGACTGAAAATGACATCACGGTTGCTCGGGTAACCACCAATCATGCGTGAGCTTCAGTGAAGAGGGGAGCCGTGATCAGTCGTTACCTGAGCAAAACGGTAACATCGTTTCCCGTCGACAGCAAGTGGCAAAATGGCCGCCCGCAAAGACGGCTACAAATGGGTGGAGTTTGCTCCTTATCTCGTATTCCACAAATCCAATCTGAACTAGACGCCGTGTTTAGACGAGTAGAGACGCATAGAACTGACTGATGTCAAGACAATTTTTGGATTGACTTCCTCCTGAAGATACGCTGCCGTGTAGTTCCCCTAAAAGCAAGCCACAATTGGGGGGATTCTGATGAAGATGTCAAAAGGGACCAAAGCTCTTGCAGCACAAAAAAGCATTAGGTTCAAGTGAACTTTGTCAAGCGAGAGAGAGAGAGAGAGGGAGAGCGGAAAAAGGAAACCTAATTTGTTATTCCAGACACCCTCACAACATCATGGGTGGAAAAAGCAGAAAATGAGCCAACCACCCCAAAAGCTGACAGATACAACTGGCATTTCCAGTGGACACAAAAGTGCAGTGGTGATAACCTTGCGGTGCCGAAAACCACCTCAGAGTCCCTCTGTATACTGACCAAATGTGACTCATTCAGGACTTCTCAAACCTATAAGAACACCCGCTTGTTTCCTAAATGAGCCAACCGATGATTACTTCTTCATGACTCATTGCCAGACAATTGCAAGCGCATGGGGAGTAGCTAGTTTTGTTTTGGCTTTTTACACCTTTCCCCCCCCCTGTACTTTCCTTGGTAAAAACGCCTCCGAACTCAAGAGTGTGGTGTAAGAATTCGAGAAGAAAGGTGAGTCAATTATCATGGAGTAGCGTCGCAGGTCCCCACGAAGTACATTTTCACACATTTCCGTTTTTAAACGTACGCCGTCTCGCTAATGACAAAGCTTTGAGTCCACCCAGAGATTTGAACCCGTGGCCTTGGAGTGGGAGCCTTTGCTAGTGGCTCATTGTACACCCGTGACTTGCCCACAGGACAAAAAAAAGCGCCGTGGCCCCCACGTGAACCACATAGACCGTTTCAAACCAAGCTGCCGTCAGTCGGCTCGTGCGGCTCTCCTGAAGCTTGAAGGGCTGCGGAGGGAAGCCCACACGCACACTCTGACACGCAGTGACGACCCATCTCAATTGTCCTTTCCTTGAATACAGATGCACACAAACTGAAGTCAGGGTGAAATTCAAAGCAGATGTTCGGAACTAGGTTATGCCTCGCACTTCGGAATCTGACATCATGGGAAGAGATCCGCTGTGAACCACATGTGACAGACACGTTTACCTGCAGAAAGCGCAGCACTTGGTTGATGAGCTCCACAGACTCAAAGTAGCCCAAAATTGCCAAGTCAGACAAGAAGACCTTGCCAATGAGAAACAGATCTAAAAAAATCTCCCAGCATGCGACACTTAATGGGAGCAGAAGCAAAGGCGGCGAGCCTTACTTAGAATCTCGTGGCGGCATGCTGTTTGGAAACATTTGAAAGTGTCTTATCTATTATAAGCAGATATTACTACCCCTAAACAAAAGGAAACTGGTCGCGGAACAAATAGCGTGTCCAAAGCTTCACAGAGAACTGCTTCATTTTTTGTTTTTGTTTCCCCCCCCCCCCAAAAGCTACAATCTCAACTGAGATCACAGCAATCAAGATATGTAAACCATGAGAGAGCGTTAAGACAGAAGATATCATATGGCTACCGGCGGCACGGCGGGTTAGCACAGCGCAGGCCTCGATTCCTGTGTGGAGTTTGCATGTTCTACCCGTGCCCACGTGGGTTTTCTCCGGGTACTCCGGCTTCGTCCCACATGCCCGATGTGGGCTGGAATAGGCTCCAGCAAGCCCGCAACCCTTGTGGGGAGAAGCAGGTCAGGTAATGGCTGGCTGGATGGATGGCTGCATCAGCGCACACGGGACAACTATGTGAAGCCACAAACCACGGTGGCAAAGACTTGATGGCTCATTTCAGGTTTCTCCCTCACTGCCACATTCTCTGTGAATTTTGATACGGTTCCAAATGACTTGCCAAGCCAGGGGCGCCCGGTGAGCATGAGAGAGGACCGTATGGCGAAATACGCTCGTGAGCCCAGTGGGCAAAACATGCTTGAGCCCCTGGTGAACACGGCTGAGCGTTGAGTTAGGAGGCGACAGAAAAAGGGTTCCGGGAAAGTTTGAGTCACCGGGGCAGAGTGGCACTCAGCGGGTGGCTTTAACTCTCCCCACAAACTGCAAGATAGCAAAGTCGACACTACGATAGTTTCATTCCGAAGCCGTGACTAAGCAATCGCTCCATGCGTTCCGAAAAGATGGGGTCACAGAGACCGAGAATCCGAAAGAGGCAAAGTCGCCCCGGCGCAGGGTTACTTGTTCGGAGGCGGCTGGAATGTAGCGCCTCGGCAGGCAACACTCTCTCTTGCCTCTCGTGTAACTGCACACACGCACATACTTTAGAGGCCAAACGGTCTTTGATGGCCCGGAGCCGGGATTTGTTTTCGGAAAAAAAAAAATTCTAATGGCAGTGGAGCAGAGGCAGCTCGGGGTGCCGGTCAGCACACAGAAGGACACTAAGCTTGTCGCGGTGGCCGTTTGCCAGACGAAACAGACGTGGCATGCGCGGAATCTAAAGGGTGGAGATCGGCGGTTTAGACGAGGCCACAACGCAAAGCAGACGACGGGATCGACTGTTTGGGGCCATTCTGCGTCAGCCAAGCGAGGATAGACGGGCGAATGTCGCGTCGTGCGCAACCTACAGGATAACTGAGCATTCTCCGCACTTGGTAGCCATTTGTTCAAAGAGCCGAATTTGGCAGTCGAAAAGAAAGCGCAGAACATGTGGAACTGCTCGATAAGCGAGGGGAAATGGAAACACAGTTTGAGACTGACCCAGCTGGTCAAATGTCAAAATAACGCTTTGGGAAAAATTCGAAACCAATTATGATGTACCGAGCCACATTGTACCATCGTCATTTCCCCTGGCAACGCGATCCGCGAGTGATGAACCACAAGTCCCACTCGGCTTCGAGTAGAGACAAGCGCAGCATTATCGGGGGCTCACCTCTGCGGTTCTCTGCGCTCATCGCCGCATCCGTCTGCCTGTGATCCGACATCCGCCGCCGGGTCCGGCTCCGGGTTGGAAGCCGCTTGCGCGCTCTCCGGATTGTCTCCGTCTCGCTCAGGCGGAAGTGCGACCGGGCCCTGGCTCCCCACACTGCTGAGACTCCCGGCGGTGCCATGCGAGTGCTTCTCCGCACCCACTCCCGCCCGCTCGGCCTCACTGCGGCGCTTCATGGCCTGGAGCTGGGAGAGGGGCACTATATCTGCCCCCTGCGGCCGATGCCAGACGGTGCGACGCCCAGTAGAGTTGTAGTAGTAGAAGCGGCCGCTCTGGGGGTCAAAGAGCTCCCACCACTGGTTGCCATCCGCCTGGCGAACGGGAGCGCCCAGAGGAGGATTCCAGCCACATTCGCCGGTGGCCAAGTTCACATACATGCGCTCGCGGGAGCGTGGCTCCAGGATCTCCACCCAATCAGAGCTGGTTCAAAACAAACACCACAGAAGAAAAACAAAAAAAATGTTGTTCGTTACGGAATATTGGTGACTTACAGCAGGCATTATTCTCAGCCGTCGACAGAACATCTTTGAGCTTTCATGTGGACAGAAATTCGATCAAAAAAAAAAACCAAACAAAAAAAAAAACGGATAGCCCTTTTCGCTTGTGCGAGTGCTCGTTGCAGGCCAGCGCCATTCTCAGCCGTCGACAGAACATCTTGGAGCTTTCATGTGGACAGAAATTCGATTTAAAACAAACCCCAACTCTAATAGCCATTTTCGCTTGTGCGAGTGCTCGTTGCAGGCCAGCGCCCAGGTTAGCACCGGTTCTTTCTTTTTTCCACCACTGAAATTGCCTTTAGCTCTAGCGCTGGTGCTTGAAACTGTGGTCATTGATGAGGGCAGCTATAGACGAATGACTCCCCGGACACACGAAAGTTCTGCACAAACTGTTGAGTGGTGAACTCCTACGCACCAAAAGAACGATGGCGGATGTGCCCACTCACGGCCAACCTCGTCATCATCTACAATGATAAGCGTTTGCTGATTGCACATCCCTGGCTGTGCAAGACTGAGGGCTGTAGTTGTTTTCAACTACGTATGTAGGACGGATGCAGTATAAAAACAAAAAATGTGCAAGCGCCGCGTGCACGCGCGCATGATTCAAATGACGTCGTTTTATTTGGAAGGTACACGGCAACTGCACGGTGATGGCGCTCGTGTGTTGGTCCCGAATAAGGTGACAGGTGGACACGCAGCCAGTGAGCCACCAGGCATCGAGTCAGCAGGGCACAAAGACCAACACAGGCAGCCGAGTGCCACGAACACAAAAAGCACCGCGCTTGGCTACAATCACAGAGGAACAGCAGCCAACTCAGCAGAATAGATGTACACAACAAAAAAAAGGAGACAGTGGCGAGGCCCAAAAGTTAGCATACTGAAAATAGGGAAGGGGCCAACCCGGTTTCTAGAAGAGTACAAAGGGCACAGATAAGCCACACACAAAAGTCAGACCATCAACTGGATTTCAAAAACACGAAAAGGCAATTATAGTCTATCACCTCAATGAGAGCCGAGAACTGGAGAGACCTGCAGAACATAATGCCAATAAATACAATACTCAACTACATGCCATATATCGACCAAAAAAAAACAAAAAAAAAACAAAGAGTAGTTTGTATCTGCTGTGCCGCTACGTTCCGGCTTCTCTTGTTCTACTTGCGTGTGCGCAACTGGGCTCAAACACGTGGATGGCGCAAGAGGGCTGAAAAGGACTCCGTCAGCTAGCGTGGAACGTGTGTGACAGATCTCTGAAGGGACGAAGGTCGAACCTCGTTAGAGCGGACCTCGAGGGAACAGTATGTAAAAATATGAGCATGGAAACGAGTATAAACCTGTTAACTACAAATTCACATGAAGAAAAAATTATTTTATGGAACAAACGGTAGCATTCCTACTTCCACTCTGAAAACATTCAGTCCGCAAATGAAAACTGTCGCTTCTCCAGTTCAGGATGCGCGGCGCCCCGAAGGCGTTGACGATCATCTTTGCTAGCCTCAAAATCTGCCATGAGTTTGCCACCACCGCGGACGCTAGTCGAAATCGTCGGCTTTGCCCATTCGTCGTCTGGGCTGAACTTGGTTCGGGAGACTCCCTTTCCAAAGTGAGAGCCCATTGCGGCCTTCGCAGACAGCGAGAGTTGCTTCCGTTCACCAGACGTTTTTTCAGACGATGTGCGCCGTGCCTCCCGAAGTACAACAACGCTACCAAGTGGCTGGGTAGAGTTGCAAAGCAACGGCGGGGAATCCCGCACCGTACATTTTGTTCATAAGAAAGGTCGCGGCGGCAGTTTGCTTCCCACGGTTCGTTGTAGCGAACACACACACACACACACACACACACACACACACACACACACACACACACACGCACACGCACACGCACAAAGTATTGTGTAAATGAATGGAGTGGATGTAGGGCTGTCAGTAACAAATCTTTGTAGAATTGATTATCCTATTGATTATTCCATCCATTACGGGAGCAATTGCCCTCCCGCCACAGGACAATTTTTTTTTTTTTTAAACCCCCGAGTGGAAATTTTCTCTCTGAGCTATCCCAGCTCCACTTTGTAGTAATTACATGGAACTTGTTTTGGTCCTTTGTTTTTTGTTCAAAGTAACCTCAAACCTCGGACATCTTTTTCTCTCTCTGTATTCCTCACTGGCAGCCGTGGCACTTTGTCAATATGAAGAAGAACGGAGGCTAGAACGTTCTTCTCCCAAGTTCATGAGTCTCTTTGTAAATTGGAACGGCTGTGAACGTTCCCCGCCCCCCACTGACGACCTTTCTGTACAGACAATCAGAGAGCCATAGCATGGCCCATACTTTCTTTGCCGTCAAGCCAATAGCCGCATTTGTCCCCCCTACGCTGAAGCCTCGTCCGCCCTGCGTGCACTCTGGCCACAGAAGGGTGACGGTGCCAGTGTCTCAAGGGCCGTTCTAAATTTTCCCTGGAAAGCACGGAGTTACTTTGCAGTCCCCGTGAAGCGAGTAAGCAACTCACGAAACACATTTCGGTTGGCAACTACCGTAGAGAGGATGTAGGAGTGTCCCTCACACGATGCGCCCATGTGTCTACGGTCTCTCCACTGGGAGGCCATCTGGCCCGATCCCGCGCAGCAAGAGCAGGGCCCTGACCTTATGCGCGTCAGTGTGCACGGTTCTTTTCCAACTGCTCTTTAACTCTGGAATTTGGGAAAACGTTGTGTCCTCACATTTCGACACTGAAGAGAAATTTAAAAAAAAAAAAAAAGAGAAAATGCATGAAATCGGATATCCTCTTATCCAAACAAGGAGTTTTCTAAATGTGGATTAAGAAAAAAAAATGTCAAGAGAATCTGCCAATGTGACTGCAATGGAAAGTGACAGATCAGATACAGCCGCTCCTAAAAATACACCGATTGGACAACGAAGAAACACATTTCATAAGTGTAACTATAAACCGCATCAAAAGCAAAGAGCAGCGTATCTGGTCTGAAGATGGTTCGTTTGCGCCGCCTGTTGTGTCAGAAGCAAAAAGTGCACTGAGGGGGAACAGCCAGCCAGGGCCAACTTCATGCTTTGGAACATTTGGAACCTTTTTCTGTTCCCGGGAAACGTTCGGCGCAGCGCTTTGATGCAGCCGCGGCTGTTGGGAGCTGTTGCTGTTGAGCAACCTCCAACTGGGTCCCAAAGCGGCCCCTAAAGCCGCAGCGACCCGGGTACCGGCAGATCCAGTTGTCGGCTGTTGACTGGGAACTGTTGAGAGCGTTCCAGGAAGCAAGCTGGATGATATTCGCTTGGATTTCATATTGCGATGACTCATTGACTTCCGTGTTGCAGCTGCTCATTACTGAAGTGCAATTTGGGCATTTGCAGTATCTGCAGTATGTTTATTTATTGAACTGCAAATTCTCTTGAACTCAAGTTGGCGCAATCACGTCACAATAGCTGGCCACGCCTGGAACTAATTCAATTTGGAACCCACCGTTCCGCCGTACAACAAATGACGCTGCCTGCCCTGACAGCTTCGACCAAAGACTGAACACGTCACACGCAAATGCAAGTCCAACGTTTCTGCCCCTTTTAATGTTCCTATGGAAACCGTGCCGCCACGTTATTTATCCAAAACGACCCTTTCCTAATGTTTGCATTTCAAAAATACGTTGTCATGCAGTCAAACAGCCACAATGCCACTTCTTTTTTTTTTTTGGAACAGCTTTCATTAGTTCAATCATTCTTGTTTAATGAAAGAGTCCCGAAGCTTGACTTGATGTGCGATGCTTGGGACAGGAAGCACTGTCAATAATGGGGCATTGAAAAGCAGAGAGCCAGCAGTCCGTAGCACCCCCGCACACATACCAAAGCCTCCAAAAGGAATCCAACAGAACTTTACGTCATGGCCCCGCGCGTGGTTTAAAAAAAAAAAAAATCCATGTTTGTTCCCACGTTAGCCAAAGAGGCTGCGCGCATCTCCAAATTGCTGGCTGCCATGACAGCGAGGAAGCGGCAGAGAATTCAACATCCCCGCCAGGAAGCTGGCCGGGCCGGGAGGGTCAACGGCCGAGGCCGTAGCGAACCATTTCCCTCGCACATGCTGTTGTGCTTGCGTAAGAGCCTGTTCCCTCTCGAAAAACAAACAGCATTTTGAGCCCGGCGTGAACCTGCCGGGGCTTTGTTTACACGACCCGAGAAGCAGGAAGATGGTCCGCTTCAGGTCCAGAAATTCCTGAAACGTCACCTGTGGGAGTACTCGACATCAAGAGAACTCCATTCAGTTGGATTGTGGAAAACAACTGCAGTGGAGTGCGACAGTGTTTGCTGCCATCAATGTGGACTTGCTCAAATTAAGCATTCTTGTATAGGGGGCCGGGGGGGGCACGGCAAAACTCATTAGTATTATTCATTCATGTATTTATACTTGATGAGAGGCTTTAGTAAGTCATTTGTGAGTGAAAAGGCAGAAAAGCGCTGCAAGCAAAAGCCCACCGAACCGCCTCAGCCAGCCTTACCCTGAAAATGTTCATAAATGGCTTGGAATGCAGTCTGCGCCAGCTCAGCCAATCTCGGACTGAAATGTTTTTCGTTTGATCGAAAATGAAATGCATTGAGCACAGTTGTTGGAGCGAAAGACCCAGCATTTGCTAAATGACCGTCTCCAATTACTATTGTTTGGATGTGAAATAAGCGTGATTTGTATGGAACACGTTTGGCCCTTATCAAGAAAACCAAAACAAAAAAATGACTGGACTGCATTGTTCGACTGCACGATTAGTGGTTCGTAGTGATCCTTGGGCCAGAACATAGCTCTTATCGAGAGAATTTGAACGGTGAGAAAGTCAGCCTTCGTCGGGACTTGTTGGAGTACAAAGGGCCTTTGTCTGCGTGGGTCAAGGAGAAGCTTGTGCGCACTGTGGTCACCGACTCAGTAGCGACTAAAAATACGGCTCCACAAACCTGCCTGGGGGCCCCGCGGGCATCAACAGAAAAACCCAAACACGCGGAGAACGCTCACAGAAGCGCCCGTTCCCAACCACCTTGTTCTTTCCAAATCCAGCGGGCCGCGGGAGAAATAAAGCTTTCCTCCAGAAATGATAGTCGGCTCCCAAAATAACCCCAAATGCGAGCACGTCCCCCAGTGGAAGGGAAACGGCAGCATACGGCTCATGGAATCTGCCCCATTGTTCCACATCCGTGCCAAAATGGAACTGGCACGTTTCCCGGCAACACTAAACACACACGGACTGGACAATACATTCACTGGAAACGAGCTAACATGAAGCCTTGCGTCACTGTCCAGCACCGCAAGTTGCACATTTCAATCCAAATGATGAACAGAAAGGAAAAAAAAAAATCTGTGTGTGCGTGTGCGTGTGTGTCGGCCACTCAGACTTGAGGCTAAAATGCTGCGGTATACAACCCAAGGGGAGTCACGCGAGTTGGAGATGATCATCAGTTGTCACGTTTGTTGATGAGCGAGTAAAAGTGCCGCTTCGGTTTTATTTTGGTTGCTTGCTGCTTTTCTTTCCCCCAATTGTGTTTTCAATCCCATTTTGTTCCACCGCCACAGAGTTTTAAAACGGTCAATCATTTCAAATGCCGTGCCTGCCAGGATCGCAAGACCGACTAAAATACCTCGAAAAACCGCAGCGTGGTCTTGCAAACTTGCATGGGACCCGGTGTTGTTTTTGTCAATGATGATGAAATGCTTTTGTTAACGCCCCCTTTTTTTCCATGACAATAACCAGCCCAACGCGGCTCTTTGACGACTAAAATATGACGTATGCGAATTTTCTTTGACGAGACTGTGGACGAAATTGCTAACGTGTGGTCTGTCACGTGGTCAAAACGCAACACAACTGTCCCCATAACGCATATTGAACACTGACGCTATCCTTGTTTGGTCACACCCACCGGGGCACGCGCCCGCACCGACACAACACAACGCGGCGCTAACGGTCAATGCGGCCACAAGCTAGCTGGAAAGAGTCGAACGAATGTCAAGCGGCATCTGAAGTCTCACCGGGCTGAGATTTTTTTTCGCAGGGAAATCGCAACTTGTCCTGTTAGCAGATCACACTGTGACTGTATACATTTGCTAGCGTTGGTTCGACGTTACACTTGGGCTCAATATCAGTGTGAGCTTGAAGTTTCCCACATGACTCCTGGCGCAAATGGGCCCAACTTAAGGCTTACGCTATTTTGGTTGGGCTCAATTCGTGAGTTTGTTGTGCGTATCATCAAATATGAAAAGTAGATGAAGGCACACGTCGGAATGATAACATGAGGAGGCCATGCGGTATTTTCTGCAACCAATGCTCAAAGATTGTTGCTTTTATTTTGTTTATTGATCACCTTTCCAACGACACACGACTCTCGGTGGAGTACTGGCACAGAGCTCGCCATTCATGGAGGAAACCTTTGCCGTCTCTTCTACGAAGCCCGTTCAACAGGTTCTAAAGTCCACCCTGCTTGGTCTATTGACAGACCAGATTTTTCCTCTTCCGAGGCACAAGAGCATCCTTTCTCCTCAGCGACGGGTCTTCAAATAAATAACTTCATATCGAAAGGCGCTCTCTTTCCAGAGCAAGTTAATCTTTTCCCTTGAGTAAAAGTTGTTTGCCATCCTTGTACAAAGTCCATCGAATGTGAACACTTGGCAATTCGCTTATCTAAATAGCGGACGACAAACGACTGTGTGCCTGGCGGCAGGTCCAGAATCTCTGTGGAAAAGATCATCGCAAGTCATTTAGTGAATGTTTTTTTTTTTCCCCCCCCCGTGTGCCATTTTAACCCAATAACCGCGGGCAATGGCGTGCGCGCCTTTTGCAATTTTAAAACGGTGTTCACTTGATCGCCAGTCCCATGTGCATTCGAAAGATCAATGGCTGAAAGAGAAGAACGCGCAGGTCCGGTGTGACCCCGTTTCTGCCCGAAAAAACATGGTGGTCCCACCTTAAGAGACATATCGGCTTATATGGCCTTTTCTTTTTTTAATTTTAATCAGCTGGTTGAAAAGATAATTGAAATGACAACATCATGAAGCGCTTTAGTCCAGACTCGATTTCAATCAAGCCTTGTTCATGAGTTATCGGGACTTTGTTGACAGAACCCACAGAACATTTAAGATTGAACTTCCTACTCTATTTCGGACCTACAGTACGCAGAGTTTCAGTTTGGAATATTTAACCTGTAGATTTTCTTTTTTTTTTTTGGGGGGGGGGGAAACAATGTAAACGGTCAATCATTTCAAATGCCGTGCCTGCCAGGATCGCAAGACCGACTAAAATACCTCGAAAAACCGCAGCGTGGTCTTGCAAACTTGCATGGGACCCGGTGTTGTTTTTGTCAATGATGATGAAATGCTTTTGTTAACGCCCCCTTTTTTTCCATGACAATAACCAGCCCAACGCGGCTCTTTGACGACTAAAATATGACGTATGCGAATTTTCTTTGACGAGACTGTGGACGAAATTGCTAACGTGTGGTCTGTCACGTGGTCAAAACGCAACACAACTGTCCCCATAACGCATATTGAACACTGACGCTATCCTTGTTTGGTCACACCCACCGGGGCACGCGCCCGCACCGACACAACACAACGCGGCGCTAACGGTCAATGCGGCCACAAGCTAGCTGGAAAGAGTCGAACGAATGTCAAGCGGCATCTGAAGTCTCACCGGGCTGAGATTTTTTTTCGCAGGGAAATCGCAACTTGTCCTGTTAGCAGATCACACTGTGACTGTATACATTTGCTAGCGTTGGTTCGACGTTACACTTGGGCTCAATATCAGTGTGAGCTTGAAGTTTCCCACATGACTCCTGGCGCAAATGGGCCCAACTTAAGGCTTACGCTATTTTGGTTGGGCTCAATTCGTGAGTTTGTTGTGCGTATCATCAAATATGAAAAGTAGATGAAGGCACACGTCGGAATGATAACATGAGGAGGCCATGCGGTATTTTCTGCAACCAATGCTCAAAGATTGTTGCTTTTATTTTGTTTATTGATCACCTTTCCAACGACACACGACTCTCGGTGGAGTACTGGCACAGAGCTCGCCATTCATGGAGGAAACCTTTGCCGTCTCTTCTACGAAGCCCGTTCAACAGGTTCTAAAGTCCACCCTGCTTGGTCTATTGACAGACCAGATTTTTCCTCTTCCGAGGCACAAGAGCATCCTTTCTCCTCAGCGACGGGTCTTCAAATAAATAACTTCATATCGAAAGGCGCTCTCTTTCCAGAGCAAGTTAATCTTTTCCCTTGAGTAAAAGTTGTTTGCCATCCTTGTACAAAGTCCATCGAATGTGAACACTTGGCAATTCGCTTATCTAAATAGCGGACGACAAACGACTGTGTGCCTGGCGGCAGGTCCAGAATCTCTGTGGAAAAGATCATCGCAAGTCATTTAGTGAATGTTTTTTTTTTTCCCCCCCCCGTGTGCCATTTTAACCCAATAACCGCGGGCAATGGCGTGCGCGCCTTTTGCAATTTTAAAACGGTGTTCACTTGATCGCCAGTCCCATGTGCATTCGAAAGATCAATGGCTGAAAGAGAAGAACGCGCAGGTCCGGTGTGACCCCGTTTCTGCCCGAAAAAACATGGTGGTCCCACCTTAAGAGACATATCGGCTTATATGGCCTTTTCTTTTTTTAATTTTAATCAGCTGGTTGAAAAGATAATTGAAATGACAACATCATGAAGCGCTTTAGTCCAGACTCGATTTCAATCAAGCCTTGTTCATGAGTTATCGGGACTTTGTTGACAGAACCCACAGAACATTTAAGATTGAACTTCCTACTCTATTTCGGACCTACAGTACGCAGAGTTTCAGTTTGGAATATTTAACCTGTAGATTTTCTTTTTTTTTTTTGGGGGGGGGGGAAACAATGTGCACGGATCTCGTTTGTGTGAAAAAGGTTGCGCAAGCCCTGCTCTGCATTCAGGCATCCAGAACAGTCAAAAAGACCGAGAGGGGAGGGTGCACATGGTTCAGATGACGAAAAGAAAGCGGTGCACCTGTTCAACCCAAATTCTTTGTCTCTCCTGTTCCACGCCTCCCATTCCTGCTCTATCACCGGGCTCAAAGGTCAGTCAGCGCAGAACGCAGCGTAATTGGTCCACGTGTGCCATCGACGATTACAAGGTGACCTGGGAGTCTGTTATCAAGTAACAAGACTTCTGAACGACGACATAATTCTTCCCCAACCAGTCTTAAAGTCCCTGTTAGGGGGGCCAAGGGACTTGTTGCTCATTGCCAAGAAATGTGAGCTGGTGCCTTAAGGGTTCACATGTAACATTGATGTCTTTCCAGTTGTGTTTCCTGTCAAAGACAAAATCTTGATTTCCCCCTTTTTTTTTTAACTAATCTTGCTGCCCGTCAAGTGTCATTTTTCGTATTATTATTATAATTATTATTATTACTATATTTATTTTTTTTAATTATTATTATTAGTATGAGTATTCGTATTTTACTATTTTACTACTTACTTTTTTTTTTTGGTCATGTCGAGGGCCGCTGAAAATGGATGACGGGCCGCCACTGGCCCGCGGGCCGTAGTTTGGACACACCAGTCTATGCGCTCCAGAAGCGGGAACATGTTCAGAACTCAAGTATGCATCAGCGCCCTCACACTAGCCAAACAGCTGACTTGGGACCTTGAGCGGCCTCAAGCGTGGCGCGGGTCCCGAGAGTATTTTGCCGTCTGCGAGTCAGCCGCATCGAATTGTGCCACTTTTCCGTTATTTTCAAGCTACAGGAGCCGCGTGCCAGCAACAGGACACAAATACATGATGACCGCAGCCAAACTAATCAATCGCTCAAACCATTAAGCCACATTGCCACTATGAAATCAATCATGTGGCCAAAATGGGTTTTTTCCCGCCACAATGGAAGAGGTTTTGGGAGGAGTTTTCAATTTACCCGATTGCATGCGACGCTCGCTTAAATGTATAAAGACGAACAACAAATCCAGAAGGCGTTTAAAATCTCTTCGTATTTTAGTCCGGGCATCGGTTCTTTGTTCTGATTGTGTGGTCACAAAAGCGATTTGATTGTGCACCAATTTTTTTGGGACTCGTTTTGTTCACATTTTGCTCAAAAGAGCAAAAGAAAATGCGAGCTGGAAATTACTGTGACAGTGAGACAAGCGCGACCATCGGCCATCTTTCCAGCACTCGACGGCAGCTGTCTGTGTCAATTCCAGCTCAGCGCGCTGCCGCTGGTTTCAGGGTCGCCTGGCGCGGCAAAACATCTCGGGCGGGACACGAAACAGAGAGATGCTGGCGAATGAGAGAATGTAGTGCCAATGAATTGTGGAAACCATCTTTTTTTTTCCCCTCGCCCAAGTACAGACAGGTAAGACAGGTAGGGCGGAACTCCGGCACCTGAACAGTTCCGTCCGTTTTCAGTCTGACTGAGAGTTGCTGGAAAGTCGTCCAAATAATTCCACATCCCCGTGACCGCACTCCCTCAGTACGAGCGACTATTAACCAAAGACCTTTTCAATGCCAAGTGCGATCACTTGATGATGATTGGCGGGTGTGAGTCAGCCCGCAGGCCTAAACGGTAAGAACTCGATGGTCTGGTTTGGGGTAAACTTCAATCAGCTCGGCCTTGGCAAACGTGAACATGTGGTCCGCTCTAAAATGATTCAGCGTTTGGAAAAGAAAAGCATCTCGAGCTTCTCGGCGCTACTCTGGAGAACGTGAACAGTCCGCGCGAAGTAGTGGCGCGACGTTGTGCTCGGCAACTGCTGCAATTTTTCTTACAACTTTTTAAATGTTATGATGAACAAGCGGGATCGTCCCGTTTTGTCACGTTTGCCATCTGTTGGCGTTCGTTTCCACATAACTCGCTCGCTAACGTGCACTGCGGCACGCTCGGCCGTGTGCCACTTTCACCGCCGGGTGGGCGTCGCGCTTCGGCTTCCGTTTTCCCTTCTCTAACAACCAATTTTCGCAATTTAGAATTGCTTACTTTTTCGTTTAAACACATTGAAATAAAAAGTGTGACGTCCATCACGTTTCCTCACACTCTTCCGTTTGTAATGAATCTCCAAAATACTTTTATTGTGTAAACATGCGACCCAAAGGGAGTCGATGGACTTTCCAGTTCAAAATGATCCCATGTAAAACAAGCGCAGGTATGAAGCTTCTCTTCTTACCTGAGCACCACCACAGGTTGAGTCTGCGGTTTTGTTTGGATTCAAAATGGTTCCCGAGTTGAACGAATGTCCCGTGATGGCTCGCGGTCGTAAGCATTACAAAGCCCACAAAACGCAGCCTCTTCGGACCAAAGCCCGCCGTGCTACAGAACAATGCCGACCATTGTCAGATCCGCAGGCCAACTTCAGTCGGCGCAGACGCCGAGTTGCCTCGACGTGGCCACGACGAGCCAATCGGAGGCGCAAAGGGGAGGGGCAATCCAACCAGTTGTGAGTGACGCACTTGAACAGCTGCCCTCACCCAAAAGGAGCCAGGCTTTCCCTTCACCAATGGCATGGGATCCCACAGGGTCACGCAGCCAAAGGCCATTTTCTTCATGATTTGCATTCATTCGCTCCCTTGCCGCCAAATTGATCCGGGTGCAAAACAATTTTTTTCCCATTGGAGCGTCTACCTTGACACCAGTTCTTGGAGAACACTCCACGTCCCCTTTTTAATGTTTATAGTTCTAGTGTAGTACGCACGCGCGCTACGATAAATTCAAAATTCTTACGCTCGTCTATGTGCTCTACATCTCCTTGTTTGTCTCGCTCGCTCAGTGTCATTCCTAAACTCGTCCCCTTTTCTTTCCTCAAGGAAAACGTGCGCAGGTTTCAACTGGGACAGAGCGAACTTGTGCAGTCGAGGCTGTCGAGCGTGTTTACAACACACGCGGCGGCCTTTCTGTTCAGTGCACCAGCTGTCAGAGCAAGAACAATGGGGTCACTTGTCCAAACAGGGGAAGAGAAGTGAACCTGTTAGGATGTGGCGGTTCTTAATCACGCCACGTTGCATCTCATCTCATCGCATTACCGCCGGGAACATTGCTAGCAAGACCGACAAACTTTGGCAACTTCACATCTTCGGCATGTGCGAGCGAAACAAGCGTTCCATGCGCGTCTGCCTCAAGGAGCAGTCTGCAACTTCTTTTCGAGCGGGGCGGCCCCACCATCCCCCCGCCCCCGAAACCTCCCCGCCGACATGACAAACGAGGCCACGTCTAATCCCAGAGTAGAGTTACAGGGTGAGCGGGGGGTCAGCGGGTGACCGCACAGCCACACGGCAAAGAAACATACCGATTGTCCTCGAGTGGAAGTAAAGGTGCAGGCTGCCAAGATTAGGAATGCAGGACAGCCCGGTGCTGTTGTGAAGGCTCGGACTGGGGGGTCCGTTGCCCCCTTTCCAGTGCACCGGTTTCACCCCTTGCGGCGACAAGGGAACCCGGTTCTAGAACGCTGGCTGGGGAAAGGCCGTGATGTCACCGTCATCTGATTGAGCGACGGATGTCGGCCTTTCTCGAAGCAAGGCGGCAAGAAACCCCGCGGCATACTCTCATGTCCTGATTTTAAGTTAACGAGACACGTCCACCCGCCGATAGACCACAAAAATACAGAATATGCATCGAAGGGCTGCACCATATGTCGGAAAGCTATTGTTAACCCCGATAATGGCTGGTGCTATTCAAATACAATTGGAATGAGTTCAAGAAAATCTCCATTCATGCTAACATCCGTCCATCTTCTGAGCTGCTCATGCCCACTGGGGTTGATAGCGTAAAGAAAAAGAAAAAAAAATTCCCAAGGCTGCACAGAGCAGTGGAGAGAAGGGACGCTCTTGTGCTTAAACAAAGTTGAATTAGTATTGACGATCTACACCTTTTTTAAATAATGAGTGCAACTCCGCCTTTTAAGGAGAGACTACTGAACACTTGTGACCTCATTTTAAAAAGAACAACAAGAAAAAAAAAACAAGATTGAAGCCGATTTTTTAAAAGACTTTACCATGGCGGGAATTTTTGACCAGCTTCATCCGTTAGGATTAAAAATGCATTTCTGAAAATATTTGTGTATGTATAGACATGATTTAAAGGAGGAGTCGAGTCAAAAAATGTCTTTGCAATAACATGTCAGGTCCACCCTCACTAGTCTAAACAGAGTATTCTCATGAATATTGCGTTTGAGGAATCTGAACTAAGGAGAAAAATCCACCATTTTTTTTTCCACCTAAGGAGGCGGCCATTTTGCCTTGTACTGCCACCTGCTGTTGACTGAAAATGACATCACAGTGCCTAAGGGCTCAAATAACGACTGTCCCAGTGCACCTGTTTTTGTCATGTGACATTCACAAACTGGCTCATTTACTTGACATTCATCATGTTTTGTAAAGTCAAATTTTATATCTTGAAAAAGAACAGAATTTGTTATTTGTTTTTACTTTTAAAGAATTAAATATGTATTACCACAAACAAAACAACAGAACAAAAAGTAGCAAAAATTGGTACAGTTGAGTACCGGTATTGATTCCGAGGAACTGAAAATCACAACCCAACCGGTCCAAATGTGAGAGGCTCCCTAGTTCAATCACAGCTCTTTGCTTCAGACAGACATCCAATAATGATGATGTCCTTTCCAAAATGATTGACACGATGATTTATTATATTTTTCACCAGTTTGTATTCGAACAAAATATCTGGCAAAAAAATATGAACGATGGCACCAGTAAATTGAACGGGGTTCGTTACTTTTTGACTGTCCCCTCATATTATTGTCCCTCCAAAATTTGACTCGACTTCCCCCTTTAAGCCCTGTGGCGTTGGTAGCAGTGGTTACAAAACTGACACGTGTCAAAACAAAAAGGGACATTTAGCGTTCTGTGGACACACAATACTGAAAAGCAATGCCAACAAAAAAAAGCACTGACGATTTTACGATCGGATGCTTTTAGCAAGCATTTTGTGCAGGCGCAGACATAAGTCATCACAAAGAATCAAGTCCCGACCAAGTCTGTGTTGACCAACATTTTCTCCCATTAGATTTAGCATACAAAGGGCACACTGTTGAACCAGACCTTAATCCTTTCATTCGGAAAGCTTCAGAACCTGGTCGCAAGTTGTACACGGACAGATCAACGTGTGCGGGCAAATCACCTTAACCTCATTACGCCGTCAATATGGCAGGCTTTGGACATATGAAACGCGTTGGCCCGCTAATCTACATTGATGGGATCAGCACTACAACAAAGTAGAAAAGACGGGGAGACATCAACAGACTGATGTTGTCATGCAAGCTTGAGAATCACTTCTCTCAACTGGGTCTATTTTGTCAAAACACTTGAAGGATGGACATCCTGCTTGTGTGTATGTGCAGGATTCATGGAGGGGGGGGGGATACTTTGGGTAAGCGTCAAATATTATTTTTAGTATCTTGTACGGGTATAAAGCGTGGACAGCCCTGCTCTAAATTGTCCTGAGGTCTGAAAGTGCTCGTGAGGACAACAGCGATGGAAAATGGACGGGCAGCACAAAGACATCATAAAATCTGATAGGCAACAAGTCAGAGAACAACTGTATCATCGCATTTTATCACTACGGTAGCTTTAGCTTTCAACATAATGTGCGGACTACAACACAGGAAAGTCATAATAACCTGATATTGAAAGCAGCCGCGGTGCATGCAGAGGAACGTGCCATGTGGGGAACTTCAAACCTGGAGGTCGAGCCAATCCCGGTTACAATGCCGCACTTGGAAGTGTGATTTGGAGTGGCAAATGGCTTGGGAACATTTGCTTTCCGTTTTGGTTGGCGCTTTTAAACCACACCAAAGAGTTACGTGGCCAAACGGCGCAGCGGCCAGTAAAAGTCTTCAAAAGTTATGAGGTTGCGGGAAAACCAAGCTTCTCTGCTTTCCAACGCTAATAATAGAAGGAAAAGTGCATGCGGTGCTACACGTTCAAAGCAAAAAGCAACGTCACAATTAAAGAGGTCATAGACAAACGAAAAAAAAAAACAACTAACACCCTAACTATGTTTGTGGTTCAATTAGTCGAGCGACACATCGTGAAAATAGCGGCGAAGCATAGCAACTTGCAAAGTATCCTTTGTGGTCTGCTATGGGCGGCAAGAAAGGGTTCTCCAGCTCACGTTCAGTCGCTTCTTGGCATCGAGCGAAATTTAACATCGATATATACACAAAACTTAAAACTTACCTGGTCCCGGCCATTTTGTTCACATTGTAAAAAGCGTGGAAAACACAGGTTAAAATTAGGTGTGTGCCCGAGTCGTGGTGAACGTCACTACACGAAGTACACCGAGTGGTCCGGGCGCGGAGTAGAACGGGACCGTCCTCCTCCACTGGAGAATCCGAAAAACGAGTCTCCGCCCCAGCACGTGAGTCGAGAGGTGGGGACGGGGGTGGCGATGGGACAGGGGCTTGATTCCACTCTCTGAACAACCGATGGACCCCCACCATGGAGCACCTCCTAGACCGTTTTGCTCGTTTGCTCAACGAAAGCAGTTCACTGGGGTTTTTCGCAATAATTGAGCGGCCTGACCCCCGATTCCCACACGTCTCCCTGCCCCACTGTCATTTCTGTTCTAAAACAACCCCAATGGGCTACACCGAGATATCAAGATCATTTGCAGCGTCAGGAAGTAAAGTAGAATACGAAATACCTTCTTTTCTGGACTTGAGTAGTTTTTCCTCTCGACTTGTTACATTAGAAATCAATACATCTGGATATCAATTGCCCGAGCTGGCAAAAGTAGTCACAGCCTGTAGTTGAGTAGAAGTACACGTTGAGGGAAAACGACTAAAATTAAAAACCAACAGGCTCTGAAACAAGTTTTTGTTTTGACTTTCAGCTTGGTGCCTTCAGGCGTCGCCAGAGCGTGTCACTCATTTTGGCGTTTTTCCCCGTTTCAACCCACCCATTTTTGCTGTTAATTTTTTTAAATCTGGGCCTGTGACTGGGTTATGGATTTGCGTCCATCACCAGCATGTACCACAACAATGCAGTATTGCAACGTGCTGAAGAACAAAAGTAAAAAACAACTGATACATTTTTACTGTTGTGTACTTAATTTGATAACTTAATACAACAAAACCGCCGCACTCGAGTTTCCCACTTTTTCGAGACAAAAAAGGAAGAAGGCCGTACCGTCGTTGGTGAATATCTTTTCCGAATCCATTGCCGTCGTCATTAAGGCGCTGATTCACGTTCATCCATGTCGAAGTTGAATCAGTAGTCCCCTTCTGTTTTCGCCCCTCTTTTTTGAATGTAGTAGTGTGATTCCTTTGGTTGCCTCTAGTAATTTACTCTACTAGCTCGTTAGTTGCTAAGATCAACTCACCTGTATTTCTAGAGCACTGGAAAAACACCACCGCCGTCTACAAAGTGCTATACAGGGGGCAAAACAAGTCGTACGACAACGGACGATAAAGCACTAAATTAAAAACTGAGACCGTAAAAAGCACAAAAAACAGTCAAACTGACATCAAGTATCGTGCTGAGTCAAAAGCCAATGAATAAATTGAGTTTTAAAGCAACACAGTAGCGAGAATAACTGAGCATTGACATTTGAATTTCAAATCATCAGAATTTGGGATCTATCCCAAACTTAAAATGGTGTCATTCAGCACTGTCAAATCATCAAACCAACAACAGTTGTACTTTTGGGCTTCCAAGTCAGTCAAGACACAACCGCCACGCGGACAGACAGCGACCCCTGCAGGGCACCGAGCAGTGACGTCAAGTTTTGGTCAAAACAACACTTTATTCACCATTACTGTCAGCACTCAGGTTCTATGCCCCGCTAAGAAAACAAAATTGAGGAAAGTTAAAAAAAAAAAAAAAAGGCAGGCTGCTTAATTCACACGAAACATGTACATAACACTGTTGTGTTGTTTCTCTGGCACATAATAAACGTTCTAGGTTAATGTCTTCACAGTGAATCCTTTTTAAGTGCTTTTTTTCTCACATAAAGAAGCAAAGGACAATCTACATTCCCCTTGATAGTAGTCCATTTGTTTCAACTCACACAAATGAGGTCCGCCCCTTGGGTATTACAAAAATATTGTAAACATTTATATCCATTGCACAACATACATTCAATTACAAATTTGTACTGTACAGCGAGTTTACTTTTGTCTGGTTATCCTGTAGCACCAAGTATATAAGCAAGCTAGATTGAGACATCTACTGTGCGGCATTGTCATTACAAAGGGGGAAGAAAAATGGCAGGAATAATATACATTCTGCCGATGATCAAATATGTTGGGATTGGACGGACGGAATAAAGGATGGACTTGGTCAGACCTTTCTCGTGCTGAGACGTGCTCGGGGTGAGGCTACCACCGACAGAGTGGGCGACTGACCCCTCACACATCGCTTGCTGGGGGGAGGAAAGGGGTGTATTGAGGACATTCAGTAATAACGTAAAGTTCAACCAGGATACAAAAGATAAGGGCCAATGGTCAGTTTCGAGCCACTGGACTCCAAAGTTCACACACGAGTGTACAGAAGCACCAGTGTGGGCACTGACAACATGTCCGGTGTCACGGCCGGGGACCCTATTGCTAGGATTTCCATTGGGAACTTGAACGAGCAGCAGCAGAGTCGAGGGCTCGGTCCACTCGGGTCCGGTGCCGCGCGGGTGAAAGCGGAGTAAAGCCAAGACTTATCTACAAGCGGTGAAACCGAGTGGCTTGTGCAGACACACAGTGTCCCCCTTTGAATCACGCTATCCAGTTCACGTGGACGGATCTCGACGCCTGAATGAAATGTGTGGTGAAGAGCAACTGATAATTACAGAGTTGATGAGCGCCCTCTCAGTTTCGTCACGCCTCCTGCCTTTGTGAGCGGCTCTGCAATCGTGTCATCGGAGCGTGGCAAGACTGCCTCTGGTGGTTGGTCGAGGGGAGCGGGCGATTAGCCCACCCAGCCGTCCCAAATCTGCCCCCTGTCAAGAGAACGCAGCACTTGAATCCGTGATTTGAGCTATTTACCTAACAGCGGGGCTCCAGTTGTGGTCGCTTCCTGCTAAGAAGGCGAGGGAACGAAGAAGTGACAATAACACGACATGTGGAAAGTACGGAACATGACATCTCCGTTGCAAATGTGAGTTGACGGAATGAAGGGGGGGGGGG
>NW_017805546.1:2905681-2964788 GCF_001891065.2 Hippocampus comes
AGTGCCAGGTGACGGAAGGAAGGGGGGGGGGGGTTGAGATGTTTGCAATGCAGGTAAAGATGCAGTCAAGAGAGCTTGCTGTGGGTCATGTGACCGAACTAAAAATGTGGATGGAGGGAGGAGCTTTCTGAGCATTTTAGTGACATACTGCTAGTGCACGCACTAATCGGTATCGTAGTACAATCGCTGCCATCACTCAAAAAAAAAAAAAAAAAAAAATCAGCACACTATCAGAACAACTAGGGGGGCACTAGTAGAATGACTGTCTTAGGAGTGACATTGTATCCACTCGTGCCTTCCAGTGGACGTGAAAGTCTTCTTTGTGGCCTTGGATGTTAACTTGCTCTTGATGTTCACTCGTACAATTTTATAACACCACTAGTAGGACACGGTTGTCAACTAGTGCAGTTTTGTCTGTTGTCATTTTACTAGTGCTCAAAAATGTCACGCAGGAGAGTGGAGGAGAAAGAAGACATCACTAGGAAGACATTCGTTCAACTTGTGTGTGTGTGTGTGTGTGTGTGTGTGTGTGTGTGTGTGTGTGTGTGTGTGTGTGTGTGTGTGTGTGCGCGCACACGTGCATACTCGTAAATGGGCAATTGAGGGCACTGGCAGGAAATGGAATAAACGCTCAGGACGGCTTGCTATTGGAGCTCGGCGCGCTATAAGAAGACAGATGGCTTACGACAAACTCACAGCGATTTGGAGGACGGTTTCTTCACTTTTGGTCTCTTTCGACGATAAACTGGCCTGAAGCATGCACAGCACAACAACGTGCAGAGCAAACGCATGTAGACAAACACACAGGTATAAACACACACACACACACACACACACACACACACACACAGACACACGCGCGCGCATGCACACAGGGACACACACAAACATCAGAAATGAGAAATTAGACTTCATTACAAGAGGAGCAAAGCGTAAGTCTTGCATTTTTCAGCTTGTGCATGGTTAAAAAGGCTTTGTTCAAGAGTCATGTCAGTTGGAACTTCAGTCACAGTAATTTGAGCAGGAAAACAAGCAAAGACACACTAGGGAGGCCATAACCTCCGCCAGTTCTTATTGTAACCGGAATTCCATCTGCGGCGTTTGCAAAAGTAATCAGAAGAAAGGAAAGTGGGGAAAAAAAAACCTACCTGTATTCACTAAAGTAGTTTCGCTCTTTGCCTCCTGAAAAGAAATGGGAGGAACATCAGTCTCAGGCTGACGCGAGCGGAGGCGCTACGATCCATCACGTGTGGCCTCGGGGCCTCGTACGCCGGCTCACCCTTTTCAGGGTTGCACTGCTTGTGTCCCTTGCACGCCCGTAATTCCATGAGCTGCTGATGCATCGAATTCAAAGCGTCGCGGTCCAGGGTGCTGACGGCATTCATCAGCTGCCGGAATCATTCAAACACAAACTCAGCTCAGCTTGATTCAGAACAGGAACAGAGGCCAAACGGTTCTGCTGTCCTTGGACACGGAATGTGCGACCGGAGGAATAAGTCGTACCTGGTACGGGTCCGTGTTGATGTCAAAATACTCCAGGAAACCGGTGGCAAACTCACAGAACAGGAAGTTGTGCGTGTCATTGATGGTCCTCAGGCACCAGTAGGTATTGTTGTTGGCGCTGGTGCAGGCGCAGAATGGCCCCACTGAAGCAGGAGGGCGTAGAGAGATGGAAAACGGAAGTCAGCGCAATTGTTCTGGGATCTTCCGTTGCTGAACACGGGCCAACTTTCCAACAAACACCAAATCAGAAGGGACATGCCCTCATTTGTCTTCTGTAGAGGAAAACGGAACGGCTGGCGACAGGAACTCAGCCCCGCCACAAATCACCAAAAGGTCCCTCAAGGTCATCAACTGGTCCCAAACGTGCCACAAGATGGCGGCAAATAATTGTGATGTTTTTTTTTCTCCTCGCGATGAAACTCTTCAGCTCACTTCAACATAGCACCCTGACACCAAGTTGCTCCGAAATTGTCAACAAAGCACTGTTTTTGTTGACCTGAAACTGCCCAACCCACTTCAACGGAGCTCTTTGATGCAAATGGTCTCGCTTTACGACAGAACTCTGCTATATTGTTGGCCACGTCACCGGTTCACAGTCCACCACTAAACCTACACTGACAGGGTAATAAGTCATGACTTCAGGAAAGATTTCTGCCCTTATCAAGAGAGTCTAATAAAAAAAAGAAGCAGTAAGAGTGGTGGCAAATGCGTGTGGGGATTGTGTTCAAAGTTGCGTGCAATCTCTTACTTGTCCAGTAGGGGGCAGTCTGCCAGTGGTGATTGTCGTGGGTGAAGCAAGTGAGGCCCGGCATGCTGCAGGTGTCGTTGTTCCGGAGCCTTTTCAGGAATTTGCGGAGTTTCTTCCTGCGTTTCTGCTCCTTCTGCAGCCACTGCGTCTTCTGCTTTGGCATCCTGATGAGAGGAGAAAAAACACGAAAAGACCCATGACACCCACGGCCCATGATTGTATGCCCGGTCGAAGGCCATAACTCATACCTGAGCGAATGCACGCGTCCGCTGCCCAACACAAAGCTGCCTTTATTCTTGAGCAGATAGCTGTAAAGACAAGGCTGTAAATTGTCAGCACAAACATTTGGACTAAGCGGCGCAGTAGGTTCAAGACATGGAGTGGTGGCCCTTTGCCAATCTCCAGACCTTAAACCCGATCAAGGGAAAACCTGTGGAGGAAATTGAGGCTTTGACTTTCCCCAGCGGCAGCCAGGAAACATGGAGGATTTAGAGAGTTTCGGAGCTGAATGTGAACTGGGTCACTCCGAGAAAAAAACACACACAAAAAAAACAAAACAAAAAAAAAAACAGCCGCTGCCGTGTTTGCCAAAAGGGTACACATTTCACTCAATAAAATGCACAATGTTTGCTAACTTTTACATTGTGTTCTTTTTTTTGCATTGGCCCCACTGTGCACAACACAGGGACTAAGGCTCACCTGGGAGTGTTACACTGACATTCCTCCGGTCGCACCTGTTTGAGGTGCCCTTTGACCTCACGCAGGTTCTTTATCTTGGTCTGCAAGGTTTCAATCTAACGAGCCCAAGAACACAAGCGCAGCCAAGTTAGGTCAGGTCAAGCGTGTTGTCCTTGCATGTAAGAATACAAGAACGATGCCCACCGTACCTCATGCTCAATGTGCATTTTATGGTCTTTCCACGCTTGCAGGGACTTGTAGAGCCCACCGTCACATTTGACGGTGTCATTCATGAGAATGGAGCATCTGTCAAGAGGAAAGGTCAAAGGTGTCCAACTGAGGCGAACGAGGTCTGCCCGACACGCCGACATCAAGATAACATGAAGCGCCGACAAGCACGGATGATGCGCATACGACGAACCTGTATGTGACCTTGAGAGCGGCAGGTGGCACGCCGCTGTCAGCGGTGGGCCTGCCACTGAACTCGTCATCATGCTCCTCAGGCGCCGCTCCTCCGCTTCTGCCCAAAGTCCACGTGCTGTTCTGGTAGGACTCTCCCAGGTCCACAGCATACATATCTCCATCCAGCTCAAAGGACACCGAGCGGGCCCAACGCTTCCTCGAGGCAGACTTGCTGGATTTCATCTCTGGAAAGGACGAAAAAAACAGCTTTGATTACAATGAAGAAATAAAATTGAGACAGATGTTTTTCTTTTTCTCCCTGTCAAATAAAACGAAATAAAAAGATTATGGAAAATGTTCCTCCAATATGACATGGCAGCTGAGATATTAACCAAGGACCACTTGATGGCAGTATTGGCACATCCTCGTTTTTTTCAAAGCCACCTAATTGTAGTTGGAGTTCGACTTGTAAGCCACTGCAGGGACATTCCAAGTTTTCACTTTGAATATATACACAGAAGAAAAGAAACTTCAGATTAAAAAAATAAAAAGCAAGCTTACTCTTCTTGGCGAGCAGTTTCTTCCGCCTCAGGACGGCTGTTTTGAAGCCCACGTTGGCGCAGGCGCAGCCGTCCGCAGTGGAGGAAAGCGACAGCTGGGGAGCGCGGCTGGCCGTCAGAGCCTGCACGGGCGGGGCGTACAGACTGGCCATGCCCTTGCACTTATACAGCCTCAGCTTGCCGGAAGGGTCCTCCACACACTGCCACTTCTACATGCAAACGGCGGGATACGTCATGCTAACAAACAGCGTAGAGAATCGTGTCAATTTAAGACGGCAAAACCCGATTCAGTACTCGTTATCAAAGCAAATCGACGAAAGGCCCGTGTTTACCCGCACGCACACCAAGGCTTTCATCCTCCCATCCCAGCGGTGCAACGACTCCTACCTCCCAGTATTTGGTCGGCTAGATTCGCGCGTGACGAGTACATGTGCGTTGGGTACCTGTCCCGGCTGTTGACAGGAAGTCTGGTACTCTGCCTTCTGGCACAGCTCCCTGACTCGCTGGTATTTGGGCAGGAAGTTCTCCTCCTGAGCCATTTCCTTCCCATCGGCCCTCTTGTGGAGAGGCTTCCTGCCAGAACGGGGAAGGAAACGGAGCAGGAAGTCGGGTCAACCAAGAGTCTGTTGTCGGCAGAAGACAATGCCTCCAGGTTACGTGTGCTTGAAAAGTCCCAAGTGGCCGTAAGACGTACCCTCTCTCCACAAGGAAGGAATCTCTCCACATTTTGCCTTTCCTGTTTAAATGGAACCTGTGAAAGACGGAGGACAAATGGATTAATACACACACACACACGCACACACACATACAAAAATCAGCAATCACCTGTTCACCGGTTTGTCAGTGTCAAGCAGCTTCAGGATCGACTTTCCATCCATTTCTGCAGGGATCTCAACGCCGGCGATGTCCAGCAGAGTCGGCGCCAGGTCAATATTCAGGACCATGTGGGGCTTACTGCGCGGCGAGAAAGGCGAAGCATCGGCTTGATTTGGGTTCGCCAAGACCTCAACATGAAGTGCCACTCAATCAAATTGTTCCACTCACGTGGCACCTTGCTCCACATTGGGCCCCCGCACATAGAAGGGAACGCGGATATCAAACTCGTAAGGCATGGATTTGCCCTTCACCAGCCCAAATTGGCCAATATGGTAGCCGTGATCGGACGTGTAGATGATGTAGGTGTTGTCCAGCTCGCCCGTCTCCACCAACATGTTGTGCATCTAAGGGAGGTGGAACAGCCACTGGATAAATGAGCGCGGGAAAATGGTTTCCGGTCCGACTCGAAAGGGGAAAAGGGAATCGAACGGCATGACGAGAGCAGCGGTGGGCGAATACATGGGGGTGGGAGTCCCCATTCGCACCGGCACAGCTCGCTCTCTGAAACTCGCGACTCTGGGACAGGCACGCGTTCCTCCTCCTCTGCATCTGAGACGACGTGCGATTTACCCACCCACCTTCTCCATGCTGTCATCCACAGACAGCAGGGTCTGCATCCTCCTGCGTTGCAGCATGTTAGTGAACTGCATGTGCACGGGCCTCATGGGCCCGGTGTAGCGCAGGATCCAGTGCTTGTCCGGGTTCGGAGCGTAGTTGTAGCTTGGAGTTCTGCAAGGAGAACAGACGAGGTTGTTTTACTGGAAAGAAATCTTCTTTCTCGGAGAAGTAGCAGCAAAACGGAGCGGTGTTTTCTGTCGCATTTCACAGTGCACGATCCTGGGCTGGAAACGCGATGCCAGTGGGATTTCCTAAATTCAAGACTCCTTCCATTTAAAAAAAAAAAATTTTTTTTTTTTTTGAAAAAGATTTTTTTTTAAATGGAGGAAAACGACAGGTCGGGGAGCATCGAAAGCTTCGGTGGCGAGTTGGATGAACATACAGCAAAAAAATATCCTGCCATCGATGGATGCCGATGCTACCATGGCAACAGCAACTTGCAATGTCCGGCCGCAATGTCGGCTCTCTCCCTCTAAACCTTTGTCTCAAAATCATCACGGTTGTACGACGCTAGCTGGCCTTCAGCAAGACCTCCTTCTCCGCTTCCTTTAAATGCGTGATGTGAGGTTTTTTTTTTTCCGTTTAATACACAAGCGAGACCTGCACAAGAGTCATTGAAGTGCCACTATTTTCCATGGAGATAAATGGGCACGGTCGGCGTTTGACCGCACGTTCCGCTCCACAGCATGGCGAGTTCTCGCCGCATTCGCATCGTATTGACCTTTGTCGATTTCTGCTGACCTTTTTCTTTGCAAAGTAGAAGGAAAGATGTTCATGCAATGCTAAACCGGAGGCTCTGCCAAACACGTCAAGTGCAAAGCAGCGCAATCGATGGGGGAGCACACTTTGATCAATATCCTCTACGAAGCGCATGGAGGCTTCATTATTTGGAAATAAACAATCCTAAATCAAGGCAATTCAAGAAGCAAATGAATTGAATCTGTTCAATGGGATCGATACAACCAAATAAAGGCGAATGTCTTCTGCTTTAATTCACAGGAGCAAACGTCAGGTGGTGCGAACTAGGTGCCAAGGTGAGACGGTTGATCAGCAGAGGACAACAGGAAATCATTGCCGCTCCCTCTCCTCATGTGTTACTCGAGAACAGGTGGGAGACGCAGAGAGATAAAGAGCCGCACAAGACGCATACTAAAAAAGGACTCAAGGGAGGTGCATGTATGGAGAAAGTGCAATTAAACGTTCGTATGAAGGCACTGGGGGCAAATGTACAAATATTCAGTGGCGAAAGCCTGCATGGCACAGGTTCATGATGCTGGGCTGGAGGGAGGAGATTCGCCGAGAGGACGTTATAGGGAGGTGCCGCGGAGCGCAGCCTAATTACTGGTCTGAGATTGGTCTCGGGGGGCCAGTAGCAGAGCTCCTGTTAGCCAGCGGCACTGGTCCACCAGTCAGGAGCGCGGCGCTTCGAAAAGACAAACGGCTCGGACGCTCCGTAGGCGTCTCGGAGCCATGCCTGACACTGACAACGTTCCTGTCTCTCCTTAATCATTGCTGACAAAACGTAAACAAATTAGCAGAGCTCATTACAGCGGCGCCGGCAGTCGGAACAACACGTGAGCCAAAAAAAAAAAAAAAAAACATTTTCAAAACGGAGCGATGCAGCGGCTGCACTCAGAAGAGGCTCGGCTGCCAACGACATCCTGCGAGCGGAGGAAGATAACATCCATATGTGATGATTCAATTTGCTCTTCAATTACTGGTGAAATGAAAAGAAGCTTGAATATGAAGATGAGTGATGAGCTAGTCTGTCTAGCCGCGCGCGTCGAAAGGTTTAGCACGCATTTCTGCGCTGGTCAGTGAAGATCCATGAGGCAATGCCATGTATCGGCACAAGCAGCATGTGCAGGATTTGTCCGGCCGGGAAAAAGCTTGATCGGCAAGAAGTTACACCAGAGCGTCTTTCCTGTGTGCGCCGTGACGGCCGCGCGTGTTCTCACATGTGCTGCGACGCGTTGGGGAAAGCGGTGCTGTACTGCGGGGCAGAGTCCTCCGGGCCGTGAGGGGCGACATGACTCAGAACCATCATGACGGGACGGTTGGGATACATCCGCTTGGACAGTCGGAAGTAGTTGACGCTGTCGTTGGTGATGACATCCGTCAGGTAATCCTGTAGAGAAAACACACAACGGTTTCGCAAAACCATTGACGTGGTTGTCAAAGATCTCATGCTGCGCTTGCACGACACGATAAGGAGAAGCCTGAATTGATGCGGCTGCAGCCACCTTCTGCACCGCTGACCCGTTTAGGGGCGCGGGAATCTTGGGACTGGACACCAGTGCATCGCGGGGCGCACGCGCTCGTACCCGCATTCGCATCGCCACCGAGTGAGACTCGAACCCACGGATGAACCTCCAGTGACTACTCAAGAGAAGTGCGCTATGTAATATAGTTCAATCGCGAGTTAACAAGTGATCCCGGCTGCATCGGGACTTTGTCACTTTGAAGCATGCTGACATTCTTCCATCGTTTTGCAGAACGGCTCCCGTAAAGGTTGCTCAATAGTTGACCTTTATGTGTTGCGGGCTGCGCGCTGGGATTCGATTCATTTTATTGACTCTCGCCCGCAAGGCTCACCAATCGGGATCGAGTGCGGAACGCTCAGGATGGGGTATGAAAACTGACGATCGCACTGCGTCCGGGCGGAGTGACGATGTGAGGATGTGAGTGTTTCTGGAGACTGTCGTGTGTAGAATGTTGTCCGGAACTTTCAGAAAGAAAAATTCTTTTGCGATCGGGTGCAATCGGAGTCGTATGCATACCTTCGAATAGTCACTGTTGTGTTTCTCTCGAATTCCATTCCGGCAGAGGGTGTAGTTGTAGAAGCGCGAGTTCTTCACCAGGGCCACCCACTCCCTCCAGCCGGGGGGCACATAGGAGCCGTTATATTCATTGAGATACTTTCCAAAAAAAGCTAAGCGATAAAGCAGAAAGAGCACATGGGATTCGCGGCAAACGAGACGCAGTATTTCGAATCTGCTACGACATTGCCGCCTTTACCCGTCCTGTAGCCGGAGTTGTTGAGGTGCACGGCGAAGGTGTGCGGTTCGTGGTGGGCCTGCCATGACGGTGAGGAGCAGTTCTCGTTGTTGGTGTAGGTGTGGTGGTTGTGGACGTACTTCCCGGTCAAGAGGGAGGAGCGGGACGGGCAGCACATGGGCGTGGTCGAGAAGGCATTGGAGAAATGCGTTCCCCCCTTCTCCATGATGTGACGAGTTTTGTTCATGGCCTGCATTGAGCCTGGGGGAAAAACGGCGGGGGAGGGAATGAGAGTCGCTAGCGCTGAAAGAAACGCAGGCAGGCGACAAACTGAAAAGTGCGGCGCAGGGCGGAAAGTAGAAACATGCTTCATGTGAGCGCGAGAGCCAGGACATCTCATGGCGGAGAGGAGAAGGCGTGTGCGGGGACGCCGGAATAAATCTTTTTGCTGAAGTGTGACCCGTTTGGACTCCTGCGTCGTAAAAGCTTTTCGAGCTGATGGTAATTGTTTGTGGAAACAGATGCCCCGACCATAAATTCCTGCTTTTCAATGAGACTCTTCTCAGCGGCCATCAGCGGAGGACAAAGGATGTCACCGAGGCTATTATGCAGCCACTCCAGCGCAACACCGACTCAAGAAGTGAAGTGGGTAGGGAGAAGGCGAGCGTTTGGCACCTTGACAATGGCAGGCATAGGCGGCCCGTATATCATGCCAGCGACGGAGAGGGAGGCGAGGGGGGCGCGTGACTTTGACTAAGCCGCTTGTCGCAGCGCCAAGAGGCCGCACCGGGCCAACTTTTCTCGTCGTGGACGGAATAATCATGCGCGTGGGAGACGGACGCGGCCAGATGGATGACTGCAGAGTAGACGGACGCAGAAATAGAAGAATAGTCTTACCCAGCTCCATATCCTGGTCATCCGTGAGGACGAGAATGATATTCGGACGAATGTTGCGGATTTGTCGGTCGCGCTGGAGGCGAGACCTGCTGCGATATCCGGACAGATAAGCAGAGCCCTGCGCCAACGGAAGAAGCAGCACGAGGAGGAAGAGGAGAAGCGGAAGAGGGACGGAAAGCCTCAGCTCTGCCATCGCGCCGGCCACACTGGTCCCTTCCGCCTCGGTGCCTTGTTTCACACGGCCGCCTTGGGCTCAGTGACCTCCCTCGACCTGTGAGACAAGGCCCAGATTGAGAATGGATACGCCAAACGCACTCGCGGTCGCACTCTCTCACACACAGACGTAGCGAGCGGAAGCGAGCCTTGCGCAGCCATTCCAGGCTGCTCTTCCATAGAAACGCACTCGTTGGAGCTGAGCTCAGCTCATTAATCAATCATTAATGATGCATTTGAGTGGTGTCATTGGCTTGGTGTCATGATCTTTGGTGATGAACACATGGCTGCAAGGAGGGGGCTAATGGGCCCGGGCCGGGGGCTAGCTTGGCCCTCACCGCCCGGCGAGGGTGAGGGCGTGGGCGGGGCTGAACTGAGGATGGTCAGTCGAGTAGCATGAATATCAGAAGGAACAATCACAAAAGGAATCCAATTTCAATAATAATCACTTGGATCTCTATTTTGTCATCCCACCTAGCCGACTCCCTTCGGCACGACAACTATTGATTACAGTACACGTCTCACTGCTGGCTCCATGATATGAACTCCAGAAACAAATGCAGCAGTATTCGGAAAAAGCTTCTGCTCACAAATCGTAATAGAGCGTTTATTTATTTCCAAAACACCTGACACGACATCCCGGCGTACGATGAACAAAAGGTTCACAAGAGGCGAACAATTTTCGGGATGATAACGTGCGGCCATTACTCACCTGCCGATGAAAAGCATCACTCTGCAGCGAGCGCCTGTTAAAACATCGTCCTTAAATAACACGACCGCTACGATTGGATGTGGAAACCCCAAAGACTAAACACAGCAAAATATCAAACGCAACAGCCAAGACCGTCTATTGAGCTGGCGAGCGGAACTAAGATGCTGCAACGATGTGTTTATCTAATGACCGAAATCAAAGCAGACAGACACCCCAGCGACCAGAATCATAAACAGTTTGCAGGCAGCTGAAGCATGTCCACTGAGAGATGCTCGGCTGTCAGAAGGAGGAGCGCGCGCGCGTGCGTGTGTGTGTGTGTGTGTGTGTTTGCGCGCACGTGTGCGTGTGTAACCACCAGGAAGATGTGGCCAGAACAATTCTTGTCAGCAGATGAAGACAATAACAACACTCGGTCCAGCGGGAGTCTTGCGGTTCCTTTACAGCATCATGATGGGAATATAGCGGAGATTATAATTGACTCGAGACAAGGCATGCCGTTCACCCCATCCGACATGCATGATAAAACATATGGACAAAAGTATCGGGACATGTAAAGCACCAAAAATGAATACGACTATGAAGCTGGGCTGAGGTCAGGACTTGTATTCTTCTCCAATCAGGCCTTTGTTGGCTACAGTCATGCTGCAAAAGAAAAGGGCACTTCCAAACGTCAAGTCAAATGTGTCGAGTTAAGCATGTCTTGGCACGCTGAACCAAGCCCAGTCCCTGATTGATCAACTCATTCATTCGAAAGGGTGGCTGACCCCCTGATTTTACAGCCCTTTCGACTGGGGCCTTTTTAAGCCGTGAATTATCCGGACGATCGAAGGACACGGACAATGTCTGTCTTGGGCTCCGTTGACACAGAATAATTTGGTAAAAAAAGCGAGAGTTGATGCTTCCACGTACAGATGGAAAAAACTTTTTTTTAAACCATCCACAGATGCACACGGCTGCAAAAGCAGCATATGGAGACACGCGCGGGAGTTGCAGACACTTGTTAGATTTAATTTCAAGGAGTACAGCAAAGCGTCTCTGCTGGTGTGAGTAGAATCCATTTTGTGCGGGGGGCTTCATGGAGCTCAACAACCACCACGAGCATGTTCCTTGATTCAGGAATAATTGTGACATGTGACATCCTCGTACGCGCACACATTCAACAATTAGAAACAAAAAAAAAAAAACCCAACAAAAAAACGCCCCCGCACACTGAGGCCCATTTTTGCAGGGTTGGCTGTCTGACTGGATGGTGCCGTGACTGTCGTCAGGACTAGCGGCGTTCCCGCAAGTTGCCATTTCCTGTTGTGACCCTCCACTTCAAAAGCCCTGACAGATGAGCCACAGCCATCATGTTTTCCGTCAAGGCAACAAGGTGACCTAGTTGCATTGCCCGCCTCTCTCTCCCTGTGCTTTCCCTGGGCCATTCCAAAAACAGGTGGCCCACAGGCACACCGCCTGCCCAAGAGTTCGATGGGATATGCGGCTAAGAAAATACACGAATGGATGCTATTTACGGCATCTACCTTTGGTTCATTCGAAATGAACACAATGACCACGGATCAGCAGACAGCAAGACCACGTGACTGCTTTCCGATATGTTCTCTAGGCCTTTATTCCTTTTACTTTTTGGCATGGGAAGAAACAGCAGCTACGACTTGGCAAACAGAGAGAAACTCCCCTAGCGGGCAGGCGAGCGGCTCTGTCCTCAACCAGCAGCGAATAGCCTGTGACCACAAATGACGTCAAGGGCATTGAGGGCCAAGCACGACTGGATTAAGTGTGCTCAAATGAAAAAGAGCCAATGCCACCGGGCCCACTTTTCACCATTTGTGGTGTGGAATGTACAGCGCTTCCCTTTGAGAGATCTTCAGAGCTGTTGTGGACAAAGCCATCATAAACAATGACGAAAAAAAAAAAAAGGGTGCCAAATATAGTCCCACAAAGACGTTGAGCTTAACGTTACACAGAGTTCTATCAATAGCAGAGTATGTAAATGATTGAGCTATTGGATATTCCCTGACATTTCTCCCAAGGGAGCCATCTGATACCAAAGGACTAATTGCATTTTCAGGCTTTTATCAGCTCGAACTGACACGTACGTTGCGCTTTCTCTTCCGTTTGCTTTCCCGCGCTCTCTTTTTATCTTCCTTTACGATCTGTCTGCATGAAAGTGAAAATGTCCAAACAAAGCCGCGGCGCCTTGGCTGTCAACATGGAAGCCGTGTTATTTCAGCGCTCGCCTTTCTGTTCTATGGTAGCGCCTCGGCGCTAGGTTACCGGCCGACTCGGTTCAAAAGAACACATTTGATTTCCATTCAGACAGAAGACAACATAAGTACCTCCCGGCAAGACTCCTTAAAGTCTTCGCGCTAAAGTAGAATATGATATCATAGGGAAGAAGCTCCTAAAAGCATGCGCGGGGAACAGGGATCACGTAAAGGGTACGCTAATGCAAAGTGATGCCAGTAAGTTGGCACGGGGAAGCAAAGTTGTGCTCGTCGGTCCTGCGCTTGTAAGAGGCTCGAGAGGACGGCAGCGCAGCGCCGCCGGATCAAAACTTAATGCCGCACATCTTTTATTGATAAAGCTGAATTATAAATGTCGTGAGAACAGCGCCGGCCGTGTCACGGCGCCGACGCGATGGGACGACCGTGCGCCAAGGGTGGATAGGCACACCGCATCGGGATGTCGCGCCGCCCAATAACACGCACATCTGCACTCTTAAATTTCACAACTCAAGCGAGGCAGAGAGCGCTTGATAAATCTTCCAAAGACTTTGCCGAGGCGTTAATGTACTCGACTCCCCTATCAATAAAACACACGGGGTGTTGAGAGGCATAAAGTCTGGATCGGTCCATCCTGCAACCTCCTGAGACAGATTGAAACCTAGAATATGAGAAAACCACGCGGCGGGAGGAAATGGATGCTTATTACAAACTGGAAGGAAAACAAGTCTGGGCACAAACACACTTTTCAATCTAATCAGCTTGGTGTGTGATACGGTATGAGAAAGGCAGGGTCCAAAATGATCTCGCGAACGCATTTTGAGAGCGAAAGAGACGCGGAGAAAAAGAGAAAAGAGGTGAGGACAGGAACGAGGCTCCGAGCGTCGAGTCGGGAAGGAACAAAGCCGAAGCACCTTCGGTCGCAGATGGAGTGCGCTCGAACGTTAACATTCAAGACCGACGCATTCCTAAAGTCAAACCCGACGCCTCGAAACACGAGTTCGGCTCTCCTCCATTTGAGATTTTGCTTGTAACAAACAAGCAAGATGGAAGTGAAGTTGAAATAACCAGCTTGTGTGCTGCAACGCCACGGAGCCAATTCCTTTGGTCCTAATTGAGGCCGGCGCAGCTTTTGCTCAAGTGTGACTTTGTTCCCATTGGCAGGCCTCGCTCTGAACAGAATGCGAGAAATCCCCGAGGACCCTTCAATTTACCAACAAAAGTTGGCATTGAGATGTAAATTCAGCAACGGCATACATGGATGTGAGGCAAACGTCTGTCAGTTTGTGTGTGTGCCGGTCTCTAGCCGTGGACTGGGACAAAGGGAATGCTACTTGTCCAAACCGGATTGAAAGTTTTTTCATGATAACATTAAACGCCGCGGCCAGCCTTCATCATCAGTTTTTGCTCCGCCATCTACCGTAAAGGAAGCATTAAAATCATTCAACAGGAAAAAAAGAATCCGATTTTCAAGTTGAACCGAATGTTTGTTAGCTCAATGGGAATCTCGTGGCTGTAGATGACAAGAAAGTGGCGGTAGACGTTTGGTGGCATTGTAGGATGGGGAAAAAAAGAGATTATTACTTCCAGCCCTCGTACAATTTGGAGACACCGCAATATTTTAAGATTTTGTTCAATAAAGTGCAAACGAACTCAGTTTTGCCCCCGCTGCCTTGTTTAAAAACATATGCTAGCGTGCGTGCTTGCATGCTCGCATATTTTTTAAGCTAGCGTACATTTTACCATGCCAGCGCCCAATAATACGATGTGTCTTTTGGATGTGTTCAAGACAGAAATAGCAGCCGTTAACTGACACTATTCAGATTCAGATTCAGATTCAGGAAACTTTATTTATCCCCATGGGGTAATTGGACTACGCCTCTTAATACGGTGTGACGCATGGTCGTAAAAATACAGTACAAGTTTAGAGCATTGAAATGGCTTGGTAGGTTCTAATTGCCATTCTATCCGAAACCTCTTGCTTTTTTTTTTTTTTGGACTTCCCAATGTGTACCTGTAATGTTTGAGAATGACAAGAGAGATATGCAAAGGCTGAGCTCTACTTCTGCGGTGAGATTTAATTTAGATTTCCCTTCGGTTCTGATAAGCTCTGTACTTTTTCAGATGTCAGAACCTGCTTGTCACTGCTCTATTAGTCCATCCAGACATGAAAAATCAGCATTTCATTTGGAAAAAAAAAAGGTGAAAATCAGACTTGTGCACTATGTCCAATGTTTTCATCAGTGCTGTTCCGTGTTGGATACTCGATTTATGTGATTGCAGGGGTCTTTTTTTTTTTTTTTTGCCTAATCTTAAATGTTACTCTACCTGGAATGTGCCGTTTGGGCAGTCAGTTAGGAATGAGAGCAAATTAGGTGCTTAACACATCGTTAATCCTGCAGTGAGTCTGATGACTCAACAGCAAGAGTGAAACTGTAGAATGCTGCGGTTGACAGAGTTTAATATAACGTTAAAAAGTCATCTCTAACTTTTCTAAATCAATCAGGGTACTTTTGTTCCAAAAGGAGAGAAAAAAAAAATCTATTGAGCAATTCTGGCGTGTGGTATGAGAGTCGGCCGGGGCTTTCAAGGGAATTCAAGGCGGCATGTGGCTATGCGGTACGGCATCGAGACAAAATTCAACATGAACATCAAATAATTTTTGCACATTCAAAAGGAGGCCGCCTGAATAAAAGACAACTGCAAGGTCGTGCTTATTGCACAATAGCCGGCAACCTTCATCATGTTCAGAATTGATTGACGAGCAGCAAATCCCTGCAGATGCACTCGAATAAATTTCCCTGCCAAGAACGCAGAACCTGTTACGACAGAAACTAACGAGCGTGCCAAAGGTTTTGGAGACTGCAGTCGGGTGTGAGTGCTCAAATCTACATCTTCAATTTCCTGAAAGAAATGACATTCAAACATCGATCCCAGAGATGGGATGCTAATATCAAATCGATCAGTAAATACATAAGCGTCATGGAATGCCATGTCCCCAAGCTGGAGATGCTGTTTCGCAATGATGTGTCTGCTGACAGGGGAAAAAAAAAAGATTAGCTTTGAGGTCAGGCAGAGGAAGCAAATGAAGATGTTTGCAAGGAAAATCAATCAAATATTCTTCATCGGTAGTAGGTAGCTTGAGTTCCACTAAGCAGGTCAGCAAAAATTGCAGCCGCTTCGTTCCCGTGCATACGTGCTTCCCTGTTTATACACAGATTAGAAAATAGAAATTGTGCATTTTTGAGAAGCCTAGTGACTGTTCTCTCAACCGCATCGACAAGCTAACTTGCCAGAAAAAGAAATGCCGGTAAAGCTGACCTCGCAGGTAGGCGTCGAGTGCCTACCCGACCGACTGTTGCGGTCGATACTGAGCATCCAGCGTGATCGTGATTTTTAAAAATAGAAAGGTTTGACCCGAAAGAAATTTCACAACATCCTCGTCTGTTTATAAGACCGAGTTGAAGTCCAAATGTTAAGACACACCAGTGGGGTTTCCAGGGGTCTTTTGGCTGGATGTTGGATGGATTGCTGACAGCTTATCACCACTTACCACTTATCATGCTCGTGTGCCATCTGCGCAACCCCGTGAGCTACAAGATCCATTATCTCTTAAATGGTTTGGATTCTTTGAGATGGGATGCGGAGAGAAGAGTTTACTGGCAAATAAAAAGCCAAGGATGAGAGTGAGGGAGCGAGACATCAAGGCGGGAAAGGCGGGACCGGACGCTGACTGCATGATGGTTGCGTACAAGGCCCAGTGATGTTCTGTTCCCTTGGAGAACAAAGAGCCGGGACGGATTCCCCTCGGCTCCGCTGACTCGAAATGTTCACCAAACGCACACGCAGGCACATGCACTAATTCTGTGTGTCAGACGTCAAATCTTCCTCCGACAAAAGGCCAGGACAAGAGTCAGACTAATTGTCTGTAAATGTGCAGGAGATGAACAGTGCGTATTGTTCGGCCCAACGGAGGGCCATCAAACACCCGCTGACTGCCTTTTGTGTCTCCTCCAGACTGAACACACTAATCTCACAGGAGTGAATTTGTTCTTGGAGTGCAGCCATGTCCCATATCCCGATGTTTTATTATTATTTTATTTTTTTCCCCACAAATGACGACACCGCTTTAGGACATTGCCACTTGTCCGCCCTGTATCCAGCAGCAACCGAGTGGCACGCAGCGCGAGCTTGGTGGTCCCAAAGAACTCGGGTCCTCATCAAGGTCGCGACAATTACCCCTCCTCCCGTCCAACTCACTGGTATGCTCCAAGAGAGCCCAAAGAGAAAACACAAACAGACCCTCGATTGTGCCTGACTTGGGGTTAACCCCCCACACCCCCTCCTACGGATTTAGAAGGGAGAAAAAGAGAGCCCGTCAATGGCGTTTTGTAAATACGTAACCATTTTCACATTTTTTTCCCCAAGTTGATAGGATATTGGCCTGCTTTGCAGTCCGCTGGTGTCCCTGCCTTTCCTGTCCTATTGTGTTTTCGATAAGAAGCCGTTTGTGGTACCTCTGACAGAGCGGCCCAGTGGCCTGCTCCTTTGAGACAGGGGTTGACAGCTGAAACAAGTGAGCACGTTGGTAGACAGGACAGCCCACTGAGTGATGGCTGTTCCTATTTGGCGCTGACTAACAACAGCCAAAGCCCCCCTACCGTGAATCACATCTCGGTCAAATGGATTACAGACGAATCAGTCGGCGCACATTGTTGCACCAATACCACCAATTTAACAAAATCCCAGCGACATCCATGAACATTGGACATGTGCCTGACTTTGCACCGCTAAACCACGAAGAACCAATTAGCCATGTGATGATTAGTGGAAAGCAAGCGTGGCTTTCTCGGCGGACTTGTCACATCTACCGTCGAGAGCGGTGCTAGCAGGATGAAATCAAGTTGCGCGAGTGTCAACTGACCCCTTCCGGGAGCTGTCACCTTATCATCGTGGAGGGGTACCGTGTGAACTGGGTGGCGGCCAAAAGCAGGGACTAACTGCAGGGACCTTGTCTCACTGCTGGCCTGGGAGGGCCCTTAGGATCCCTCCGCAAGAGTTGGAAGAAGTGGGTGGAGAGAGGGAAGTCGGTGCCGAATCTGCTGCCTCCGCGACCCGACCCCCTGGATGAGCAGTAGATCACGGATGGATGGATAATTTGTTGACATGATATACTATATCAACATGAAGCATCTTCATATTCATTTTCTGCGATCAATTAATTGTTAAGACAAATACGACCACCTAATTGGAAACAGATCATTTGGCATCATCCTCTGGTGTGCTTTATGAATCGTTAATGAGCATCTACTACAATGGGGACTTCTCACAATGGTTTTGGCTTTGCCATGGTTACATCCAACGGCTGCTACCGCGCTGAATTATTCACAGCGGAAATCACCGTGATGCCTGGAAGTTACATCAAAGTGATCATCGGAGACTATGGAAGAAGTCATTTGATGAAAACAAGAGCTTGGACGACTTCAAGGCCATAGACTGTCTTTGACCATTTGATGGGGTGACGGCGGTCTGAGCGGGCAATGAGCGTCATCTCATCTCGTGTTAAGCGGAGCTTTCGGAATTTGGGGGCACTCCTTTACTCTTGCTCTCCACCCGTTCGCTGTTTTCACCCTCTGCCTCGCTAGCTAGCTTTCGGTGGGACCCTTTTGTCAAGGGATTAATGGGCTTTTGGACACGCACAACATGATCTCTCCCTCCTCTGTTGGAACTACACAGGGGGTTCAGATTGGAGCAAAGGGGGAAGGCTGCCAGGCTGCTTATCTATATTTCAATCTCTGTGTGCTTTGCTCAAAAATCACCGCGGAGAATGATTCAGTCAATGAGGCTTTCCCAGCAGGAATCTTGGGGTTTGTCTCGAAACCCACGGAGTACTTTTTTATTATTTACAAAGCTCAGTGGGTATGTATTTGAAGGAATAACTTATAGTATGTGATGCGCCTTGAAATGACAAAAAAAGGCCTGAGTTGAAACGTCAGCCTCTGTGTGTTGCTACAGTCCAATTCCAAAGCAGGCTTGATGCCGGGAGAGAGCAGAGCTGACGTCTCGACAAGTCGGTCTCCATCTCACTCTGGTCCAGCATGGGAGAGCTGCCCAGATGGCCCATCTGTCTGTCTTGACCTGTGCTCAGGGACCGCGGGGCGGCCTAAGTGGCCCACAAAGGGGATCCCTGGCATGCTGCCCACGTGGAAACGACAGCGAGTCCGCCAGCCGCTTGCCAAACATCCCAGACGGACTGTGGCGTTCCAGTATTGATGTGCTTTCGGGTCGCAGAGGTCTTTTAATGAGCCCTCAGATTGATCAAGCGGTAATCATGGCTTCGCCCTTTATTGCTGATGCTTCTTGTTGGCGGTTTCCAAAGGATTGCCTACTCCCTGATGCGTACTGGAGGACCAAGAACTAAAAGACGTTTGAATAAATATCCATTTAATTTAAACAAAACTGCAACCCACAACTAGACCCAAAGCCCAAATTACCAGCGCTAAACTAAATTCAAATGAATGAACAGATTTCGATTATCTGTCCAGAACATCGGGTACACTTGCACCAAGTGAGCCGTGCATTGTATTTGTGCATCTTGACTGGCATACAGCTCAAGCATACAGGTGAACACATGGTTCATTGTTACGACTCACCGTATCATTGATGTCTTTTGACATGCATGACAGCAATTTTAAAATGCTGTAGTGGCTGTACGGCAAATAAAGGCCTTATTGGGACAAGATGTTTATTCTCGAATGGATAATTTCTGTTCATATTGTTCCTTGTGGGAAAATTTGTTTCGAAATACCAACTGAACCAGGGAAGAAAAATAAAACAAAGTTAAAACAGTCCTCCAAAATAAGATCATGTCTCTTAAAAAGTTGAAATGGGGGGAGGGGGGGGGCAGCTCATCATCATTTTACTTGTCTCGCAGAGAGCAACGCAAGTCAGCACAGATCAATCTAACAGAAAGGAAAGCCAGAAAGAGGGAAGGCTGATATCAGCCTGTGATTGTGTTCTCACCTTTGTGTCCCTCTGTTCCCACCGCCTCCCTGCACAGGCTCACAACGGGACAACAGCAGAGGTCTTTGGGACTCCCATTAGCCCTCGATTAGGCTGCTGTCAGAGAGGAAGCCAACTGTCCCCCCCCCCCCCCCTGCAGTGGCAATCAAGACCCCCCAGTCAGACTCTAGCCCCCGACTTCCCGGGATCTATTGCAGGGAAGTAGGCAGAAATGAAAGCCCTGTCCGGTTCTCAGGGGAGAGGACATTGTGATTACTTTTTCTGCAGCCTTTCGAGCCAAAGCCGCCCTGAGTTTTGCAGCTGGGCTGCAGATTGGTTACACTGAAATGAAACGGTTCAAGTATGACGGTCTGGGGATTTTCATGGGTGGAAAAAGGCTGAGACATGCTGAGATTTGTACAAATATGCCATACAGACGCACGCTCCCAAATGCCCCCTCCCCCACAAGCCAGCAGCTACTCTTTCTCCCAACCACATTTTATTTGTTCCCAATCTTTCCCCGTGAAATAGGAAACAGCAGCGGCTGGGGCCAGTTTGTCACCCCTCCTGTCTGTGTCGTAATTAATGTCAGCGTGGCTCTGTTTCCGTAATGGTGCGCTGAGCGCACCTGTCTGCAACATCAAGCCCCTACATCTTAGGTCACGGCGCTCAATCATTTTCTCTGGAAAATTAAGCATTGGACAGGAGATTTTGCGAGCTTTGCAATCCCCTGGAGATGAATAGGCAGCGCTCGCCGTTTACTGTAGGTCACGGTGAGCGAGGAGGTCAATCGGATTCATGAGAAGAGGACCGTGGACGAATGTGTGTCCTCAATGAACCCCCCGTCGGGGGCCTTTGCTTGCACTCTCCTCCACCAGAGGCATTCAAAGTAAATAAGGATCGCGGTCCGTTCAAGATGCACATAAAGTGGCCAATAAACGCACAGGTTCGGCAGACAAGGGAGGCATGGGGAAACACTGCCGGCGTTTTGCAACAACAGTGGACAGTGATGGTCGGCGTTGTTTGTTTACTTCCTTGTTAAACGTGCGTCATTAAAAGCTATTAGCGCAATTATCTTAATGGTGTGCGAACAAAGGAAGGGAGAGGGAGGAATTGTGGGAATGTCAGAAAACGGCCATTTTTGCAGGATGCGCAAATACCTCCTCTCTCTCTTGCCAACCGCTTCCTTGACAGTTACGAGGCGACCGGTGACACCGCCGGTGAGCCGCCCCCGTCCGCGTTGGCCCCCGGGGATCTGCCAAGCGGCCGCTCTGCATGTGGGGCCACGGGGTGGCGCGGGGGGGGGGGTCTTCACCGGGGTTGCTGTCCTGGGCAGCATGCCCAATGTTGACAAAGCCTGGTATCGCCTGCTGTCAGGCCATTATGTGTGCACCATGCGGAAGGAATCAATTAGGCTGAGCTCACAACACAGCACTTTAATATTTGACTCGTAATCAGTGGAGCGCGGAAGCAAGCTGGCACTTCTGGTCTTGCTGATGTAGAAAATGAGGGTCAGTCTCAAAAACGTGCAGCGCACACACACCGTGAGGAGGAGGCGAGAATGGGCCTCAAACGACAAGCGGGTCTCAGTGGAAAAGGGAAAATAACCTTTTGTCCATCACAGGAAGTGAGCGTGCATCAGATCACGCGCATGGAACCGGCGGCGAGGAATGAGGCAAAAACAAATTAGCTCACAAACAAGCCGAGCTAGACGGAAGGCGAATACATGTGATAGAAAAGTGAGTTGATGAGGTCTACATCTGCCAGATCGACTGTGCCTTTGAAAGGTTTTTCATACTCGTGGCCTTCTTACCGCACCACTGCAGGTCGACGCCACAAAGAAGAGGAGAAAAGGGGCCGTGTCCTCGTGCTGGGATATTGAAGACCTCAAACAGAATAGCTCACCAAAGGCATATCTCATTCAACCTGTCGACTCTTGATCGTGTCGCTGAGGCAAAAAGAAGAATCCAAGTTCTCCCCCATCAAGTGACAAGTCAAGAAGACAGGCTTATTTTCAGATGCAGAGGGGGGGGAAACGGCAGCTATTGCCCGTATTTTATATTGGTTGCTGAATGGACAGCGGATCATCATGCTCATTTGAATTCTTGCGACTGTACATGGCTCCTGAGCTTTGATTCATGCTGAATGGCTCCAGTCGGTGCGATGTAATTTGTCATTATTTGATATGGCATTGAAAAAGAAAAAAAAAAAAAGTGAGCTCAAATACACATTTCAAGCCCGGAACAGGTCTGCTATCCTCGCTTGTGTAGAGATGAAAGCAGATTTACAACTGAAAGCCTTGCGAAGTGAAGGCTATTTTTTCCAGCTATTGGTTTAACAATCCTGACCCTTCTTGGCTTGCTCATTAATGCTCCTCTTTCTCTCTCTCGCTCTCTCTCTCTCGATCTTTTCATTTCACTCTATCGTCATCGCTACCTAATTAGCATACAGCCTTGACAACCAGCGAGGAGAAATGTGCCACGACCACTACAGGGCTAAATCATCCCAGATTCATCCAAAGGAGCCCACAATAAGCACGCTCTCTTCTTTGTGCTAATCACTGTCAGACGGATGAATTGAGGTGACGAATCGAGGACTCCAAGATGCTTGGGATGTCTCTGAATGTGGCAAATTCACAGACAAACGACAATTTGCGGCGGTGAACAGAAGTCTGCCGCATTGTTGGTCTCTGCCAAGGTATGACAAATGGACCCAAGTGGGAACGATCATCTGAGCCTGAATGTATTCCTCCTTGAAGGTGGAACATCCTTTGGCATTCCAAAAACAATTCATTCAGTACACGTGCAACCTTCTCATGGATGAAGTAAGACGTTCTCATGGCATCCAGGATCCATAATAATAAACTAAGAAAACATCACACGTGTCTGACAGTGTAAATCTAACCTGATTGGATTGTGCAGGTCGACCATGTGGAACGGTCACTTCGAGCTGACACAAATAAACCCGTGACGGGCCGCACTTTGTACAGATCACCTGACTGCAGTCGCGCTTCGGTGACGCACACGCCGCCTTGTACGCAGCGTCATGCGAAACAAACGAAAGTCAAAAAAGTGAAAAATCTGTTGCTGTAAACACTCAAAACAAACAATGAGACCGACATAGGATGCGGACATGGTGAATACGGCAACCTCAGTCTGTTAAATCTTCATTGTTACCAACCTGAATTGAAGACAGGCAATGTCGAGCTTTCGTGGCATGTTCAAGTGTGCTGTCATGTCCTCAATATTTTTCAGCATGCATAGGACTCACTTTCACTCCATTGACAGAAGAAGTACAAATGTTTTGTTTTTGTTTTTTTGGGGGGGGGGTGAGTAAAAGAGCTCTCCAAGTGATTCGATGACTACTAATACGACTATTTCACACCAACGACAGCCACACGGTGAAACCATCCCAAAATTGAAGTTCCAATATAAATGCATAGAACTGTCGCAACTTCTTAGCATACTCTCTTGTATTAGGTAGACAATTAACCTTACCTGTCTGGAGAGCAAGTGGAGCCAGACGTCCTCTGCTTTAGAAGTCAGTCACTGTGAAACAAACACAAAGTCCAGGCTGGATGAGTAGTTGTCACCAATCCAAAATCTCCTTCGGGGCTAATAAGTCAGTCAGACAACACCGCCTCCTCTGTGGCTTTAGTGTTTGTGTTTGAAATGTGTGACTTTCCTTCTGAATCACCTCCCCACCTTGGCCCCCAAACAGTTCTGAGTCGAGGTGGGCTGGGTATGGGTTGCTATGTACTCCGCAGAGACATTGACACAAGGGTATCAATGCATATATCCGTAGGAAGCGCCATTGCCAATAGCCTACTTCTCTCTTGTTCTTCCACACTCAACTCGTCCAACCACACGCCCACAGAGTCAGGATGGAACCGAAAAGGACCTTGCCCAAACTAAACCATCCCACAATTTGGAGAGGGAACAAAAGACTCAAGGGAGAATCAAGAGTTATTTCCCCACACGTGATTGATGAATACTTTGATGAATTAATTGATTGTACGGCGCATCTGTCCCTACGCATTGCAGCTGGTGTGCTCATTTGCCACCGGGCAATCGCTTCATTGCTTTGACCAGCTCTCAGAAGAAGATAAGATAAGATAAGATAACCTTTATTTGTCCCACACTGGGGAAATTTGCAGTCTACAGCAGCAAAATTGGGGGGAAGAAAAAAACCAAAAAAAACAAAGTGTTTCATTTGGGTGGGAAATGGCTTCTGCCTGCCACTGGTTCCGCATCTCCATTTGACTCAGGTTGTGAACTTGCAAGCTCCGAGTGCAGACCTGTTTGGTAAGTCGAGCCCATCCTACTTGAATTGCTCCATAACGCTTCCTTTTTTATATATATATATATATATATATACAGTCAAACCTCGGTTTTCATACATAATCCGTTCCAGAAGGCTGTTTGAAAACCGAAATTGTTCGAAAAACGAAACCATATATATATATATATATATATGAATGTTTCTGCCAAAGCACATCTCTGATCCCAGCTGCTCTCTTTCCGAGATGGTTCTGCCAAAGCACTCGTGGGCATCAAAGAGAGCGGTGACTGAACACTCGTGACTGACAATCAGTCCGGCTGTCCATCTGGAGCAGTAAAACCCACTAAGACCATCGGCCTCCGTCGTGGCTTGCTTTGTCCCATGGGTCTTATTTCTGAATCGGGCACACAAGAACGAGGACACCGCAGACATCATTTATTTTGACAGGATTATTTGGCCCAACATGACATCCACATTAACTTGAGCGCGCCGGCTAATGCGGCAGTCTGCAACGGAGATATATGTTTCATTTGTCCCGTGACAATAAAGGAGTGAATGATTGAATATAAATAAGAAGGGAGGGGGAGCAGGAGAGAAATGTCTTGAAAGGGGCTGCGGGCAACACCGTCGTGTGACAAGCACGGCAACTGAGAGAAAATGCAACACCTGACCTTGCCCCTTGATGTGAACAAGAGCACCATACATGCAAAAAGTCGGAGGGAAGAGAAATGGCGGCTATTACCCGGAAGAAGAAAATGAGGAGAAAGTGACTATTTTTAGCAGAAGGGTAAATTTACACGTTTGTGTAATATTTCTCTCAATGTAGAGCCCCTGCATGTTCATCGTTTTTAGTCCAAATCCAATGCCAAAGAAGTTGGGACCTTGCGTGAAACAAAAAACAGAATACAATGATTTGCAAATCATATTGACGCCCCCCACCATTTCCCCAAACCATTTGAAATGTGGACTCGTCAGACCACGGAACACGTGTCCACTTTGCAACAGTGTATCTTAGATGAGCTGAGGCCCAGAGAAGCCGGCGGCGTCTCATTGTGTTGTTGAGAAATGGCTTTTGCTTTGCTCGTCGGGTTTCAAGTCACACTTCGGGATGTCGAGCTGTACCGACAATGAAAGATCGGTTGAATATGATTTGCAAATCATTGCATTCTGTTTTTATTGATGTTTCACAGAAAGTTGGGAACTTTGTCAGAACAATCCTCTTCATGCTATGCTGTGCCATGAAAAGTGAAGGATTGAGATTTTAGACCAATATTGCCCGAGGAGCATCTTTGTGAGGGAAAGACAGAAGGCCAAGGCTTTAGGTATAGGTAGGTAGAGTTCCGCATATGACTGCGCGGGTGGTGTCATGCAATGAGAACAAATGGATTCAAGAGCAGAGAAAAGCTCCCGATTCTGCTGCGCCCCGCCCCCGTGAATGGGGTGGGCTGGAAGGGAATGGATCTGCACATCTGTTCAGGTTGATCCGGATGAACTTTGGCTGGGAGGATAACTGCGCAGCAGCCCCCCCGCCCCCGTGGTCTTTTCTTTGATTGTCTGCCTTCTCCTCATCTGGGAGGAGGCCGATTGATTTCAGGGGACTGGAACCCCTGGACTGCCAAAATTGATCGGCCATCCCAAATGCTCTCTCTTTCCCAATTAAGAGTTCACTAAGCCGCCACTACAGAGCAGGCCCAACGAATGCCAAGTGCCTGCCAACACTTGAACGTTGTTACTCTTGCTAGGCTGCCTGTCTCACCTCCTTGCCCGTTTCCGCCTCACTCCCCTCCTCCTCTTCCACTCTACTTACTCTGCGTACCTTTTGAACAATGCCGCCGGTATTTGTGAGGATGTAGTTGATGGTACTGGGTCGAGCAAAGTACTCTCACCGTTCATTAAAGATAAGCGTGGAAGATTTCCTGTACGGCACTCAGAATGAATCTCTTCACCAGCGGTCAGATTGGAGGGATGAAAGCGATTTGAACTACTTCGGCATGAGTGGAGGGCCAAGGAGATCAAACTATGCACTAGGTAAGAATGACATCAAATACACGCAGTCAAAGTTGGGCGAGGAAAGAAGCCAAGGTTTGACTTTTGTTTAGGAGCCGATGTTTACGTGTGAATAGAAGAAACAATGTCTGACTCTAATTTGACTTCATTGACACGGATTCTTTCACCAAATATCCACCCACGCCTACTTTGAGGATTCAGTCGTAGAGAAAAGGCAGTTCAGTTGCAGGTCACTTGTGCCCCTGATGCGCAAGGTTTTAAACCTGTCGTCACACGGCTTTGGCGGCGTGAGAAAATCCAATTTCGAGATCTGTAATTCCATAAACCTTATTACCGCGACACAATGGCCGATGCACCTCGAGGCACAAAAGAGGGGCGTGGTTAGGGAGGTATCGCGCAAGCCGGAGTAGTGACCAGGCTCAATATGGGGCAAGGTGACGGACACAGAAATGGAAATCGAGCCAGTTGCAGCGCGGAGAATAAGGCGAAGGGAAAAACACAAGAGCAAAAAGACGAAAGAGTATCGCAATCCAAAGAGTCTCGTTTTTGGGACTACATGTTTGAAATAAACTTCCTTCAAGTCAAACCCACTCATCTTGGTGTTCTGCTTTCCTCATTATTTGAAAAAAGTACTTTTTAATTGTTAGTCTCTGGAGTGTCTCGTGCCCAACCACCAAGAGTGAAATTAAACAAGCTCTTATTTCAGAAAACGCGTCCAGAAGTGAGCTGTTCTTAACAGTGACATGGTGAGGCCGATTTTCATAATCATGGATGGCTTCTGTGCCGATGACTGGGCAGCTAAGCTCCCGTGTGGTCCAATTTGCAAGTGGCAGCCAGTGACGGCTTTGCGCAAAAGCGCGATTCCTTCGCAGTCTGTACAGAGCCGCAGAGTCGCCGTAACGGGGGAGTCAAGGCAGACAATTGCCTCGGGCCCTGACGCAGCTGACGTCAGCCCCATGTCGATGACACAACTGGAAGGATACAGGTGGGAATCTCCTGAGCAGTCGCCTTGTCCAACACGACAACTAGCGCAAAATATGACAGTTCGTGGGAATACGAATCTGGTGCCGTCTCCACTAGCACCACAGAAAGTCAGTGCTGCCACCCCAAACACAGAGTGTGGAAATGAAGTCGATATACTTGTTAGACTATATCATTGGTGTAAAAGAAGATCAGCCAACTCTTATCCAAAGACGCGTGGCAAGTCACGCAGAACACATCTCCTTTAAAGAGAACACATGCAGCATTGTCGGCGTTAGGGGTTCAGTAATTTCACTCCTGAACTGATTCATGAATTCATTGAGAAATAAAAATCTTGGTTGTTCTCATGACGCAGAGGTGCGAGATGTATTTTCTTGCACCCTTCAACATTCTCATCGGGTGGTTACTTTTGGCTCATGTTTTCACCAAAGTGAATTTGAGCTTGCCGATGTCTGAGAGCTCTCAATGAATGGTTGACAAAAGCCCTCTGGGGGCAGGGTGGGATGGGGGCTGGGGTAATGTCCCAACCTCCCACTTGTTGCCTTTAGCAAGTTCAGACTGTCGCACGTTATTTCCAACTGCGACAAAACTGCGGCAAAAGGTCACCGATGACCCGGGGAGCTAAAATTTGATTGGAACAAGCCCCTCTCCTGCCCGATATAAAATGTAGCAATATTACAAAAATTTCGTATCATCTTTGCTCTTTAAGGATGGCGAGTCTCCCGAGACTGAAAGGGCAGCGAGGCTCTTGTCTGAGACGAGCAGGGCTCTCACTGCGGCAGCCCGTCTGGCACCTGCGCCACTGCAGCTCAGTCGCACAAAGGGAAACCATTGGAATCTGGATGGTTAGAACGCATGGCCCACCCACACCGGAAGGAAAGCGCGCGCGCCAGTGTTTGCTCTGCTTTGGGTTGGGAGAGCACGCGAGGCATCGCCAAAAGAGCCCCGCTGCCATACTATCCACCGCAGCACTCATGATTTACATGTTGATCTCCCGAAGTGGCTTCAGCATATATATATTGTATATACTCACACACACACACACACACACACACACACACACTTGGGATTATAGCACAGGGGTGTGTACCTGAATATAGATGAAACATGTTGCCAATAGAGGAAGTGACTAGAGACGAGAGGAGAAGAATTGAGCAGTCCATCCCTCGCAGTGGTGATGCCAGTCAAATGGGCCGAAGTCGGCGTCTCTCTCGTCTCTTTTGTGATTTCCCCCAGCGACCATTGTGTGGTGTCACTTTGACAGCCGTCATTGATATCCACCACCTGTCACCTCGCGTTTAAAGATGTGAACGCATCCGTCCCCAAAGCGTTTATCGATAGCGCGCCGTGAGGACCGTGCCCTTGGCTTCATCGACAGCTTGAGTCAACAGCCCCGGCATTAGCATACAATGCATATTCAACTTGTCGACATGGCCGCCTCTTCTGACACGTTTCCCAGCCGCTTTACAAAGCGGCGTGTCAAGCGCCTTTACAAATCCCACACGGTCGCTTATGCATTCACAGCACGGCAGCCGCAAACAACATCAACAGGTTTCAAGGTCGCCACTCCGTAGTTTGCAAACGGTTTTAATTTGCCTCGCAAAAAGATGAGCCAGGGTGGAAAATACCAGAGCACCACAGAAGCCCACAAGTGGCCGCGGCTTGGTGCTCACTTGCCACAAATGCAGCGAGTATGCAGGAGAGGTCATGCGCATCTGTGGGTGTGCACGGGCGTTTGTGCCAAGCGGGTGCGTTGCTTTGGGGACAAGCGGACAGGTGGACTTGGCGGGAGCATCCTCCTACTTCAGTCCGCTGGCATTCAGTGAGAAAAGAGGCCAGTTGATGTGGGGGTTCGCGCTTCCTTGGAAGAGTGCGTCGTAATAAATAATGAATGCTTTAAGAAGATGTATCTCCCCGAGCTTCCTTATTTGCCTGCATGCCTTCTTTCCTCCATCTTCACGTTTGTTCATCCATCCGCCCGTATCGCCGCTAACAGCACGGATCGTTGCGCCGGCTCCAACATGAATATTTCACCCTCGAGGTCACTTCTCGCAGCCCCCTTCACTATCGTAACCGCTACAGCTTCGCGGTAAGTGGCGACCCATCAAGATATTGACAAAACACGGGTAGCGAGTATATTCGCTCGCCAAGAATATGAGCAGGCGGCTATTGGAGAGGCAGCGACTGCCGTGATCATGGCGACCCTTGAATGGATGGTGTGGCAAAAAAAAAAGTGTACAAGAGGTAAACAGTCCATAAGTGCCCTACTGGGGAAACCCGTCGTTTTTCAGCCTTGAAGTGTCTCTAAATTTAGACAAGCAGTCACTCAGCAACCGCACAGATTCTATTGGGTTGAGTAAACTGAGGATGACACAATGAATGGAGCGTATTTTAAAAACAGCACTCGCTGAGACAAAGGGTCCACACCTAAGCGCTGAGAACGCTGAACTGACCGATTCATCCGACAGATGCTCAACATCGCATTTGATGACGAATTAAGTGTCCGCATGCGGCAAAACATAGTTGTTGGAACACTTTTGAAAACACAAACGGAGAGTGTCGAGTACCAACTTCTGCCCTCGGATTCCAAGTGACAAAAGGCTTCGGGATCAAGCGAGCCGCACAATACATGGAGTGAGTCCGGTCTCGAGCACCGCGACATGGACAGATCTCACGGAACCGATGAGAGTATTCATGTGTAAACTAGGGCAAAGCTCCAGCACTGTACCTTGCAAACACGAGACAAGTCCTGCAGAGGAACCAGCGACTCAGACACACAGGTTCCCGTTTGTATGATGTAACGCATGCACGCGAATCGAATAACACGCACCTGCGCCGGCAACTCGGGAGCATCGAGTCCTGTCCGGTCTGTTCAGATCCAGTCGCCCTCGTGAGGATCGCTTGCCGCCCACCCCCCCGCGCAGCCCCGGTGCAGATAGCTCACTGTTATAGACGCGCTGACAAGTGAAAGGAGAGAGGCGTGGCCTCACTCCAGATGAATACAAGAGGGAGGGGAAGGGGGAGGGAGGGAGGGAGGAGAGAGTTGCTCCCCATTTACAATCCAATTTTGCCTGCTTGCGCTCCTCCTTCCCTCATCAAATAGCATGTTGTCACTGTCGATCTCCCCCATGTTTTTTTTTTTTTCCGTGTTCCTTCACCTGACGTACTCTTGCAGTTGCCATTAAGTTTTTTGCGTTTTATCTGCTTACTTTGGTCACACTTTCTCATCTGCAGCCTCGGCCATCTGTCGGGAGTCAGAGCGCTTCACCTATTCACACTCTGATAAAAGCGGAGGCACAAGGGGGAGTGAGAGAAAGAAATGGGAGGGAATGAGGGATCAATCTTCATGGGGCAAGCGTAGGGAGGGAAGGCTCGCTCAGCCTGGCGCGCGCACACGCGCACGCACACGCGCACGCGCGCGCACACGCACACACACACACACACACACACACACACACACACACACACACACACACACACACACACACTCTGTATCCATCAGGCCGGCACCTCCGAGGCCGGCGAGCTACAGAGTTGTTCCGGGCAACACTCGGGCTTGGGCTTGGGCTCATCGGCACACAAACAGAAGAGAAATAAACACGGCCGCGTCGATTTAACCACAAGCGTGCAAACTCCTGCCATGGTTGACTTCACACGCCAAATCCACAAAACCGATTTCTTCTTGACCAAACAAACAGTCTTTACCAAGACGGATAATCCACAAAAGCGGAAGAGACCGCAAGAGAGGGGACAATCCAAAACCCACAAAGGAAGACGAGCGGTGACTCTCTCGGGTGCAGCAAGGTTGGCGTTTTGGCCCCTGGTTTGACGGCGGGTATTTCTCCGGAGTGCTCGTGGCACCCCCTAACCCTGACCATGGGAGGGAGAGGCATAGCGGAGCGCTGAGACATCAATCGCTGTCCTCGCTGGCCATCCCGTGATGGATGCACCTGTTTATCCCTTTCTGCAGGTTATTTCGATGCAGTCGCAGCCAGAGAGACCCTGTGATGGAGAACCCCTCGCCTCTCCTTTCTCACCCGGCCGAACAACATCACTTTAATCTATTTTCTGAATTTTGAGCTCTCTCTCCATGTGAATTCCAAGCAGGGGCAGCGAAAGATTAATTGTCCTGCCGCTCGCAGTGTTTTCAATTACAAGGCCGAAAATGAATCCGCTTGGCCAAACCCAATTTGATGTCAGCGGATGAGATTCCGAGCATGCTGCTCACAGGACACGCTAAAGCCCTTTTCTGGCCACCTAAATGTGAGCGGATTGAAACCAACGCCTATGGTATGATGTTTGAGCCTGCGAGACCGCTGATGTCAACAAGTGGTGTAACTTTCCCGAAAATGCCCAAATTGCCTAAAAGAAAGGTCACGTGTGCTGCCGACACACCAAAGCGGCAGCTCGTTGACAATACTTGGGCACATGAATTATTCATGCTGCGACTCTCTTGCTCACTCTTGCACGCTCTTCAGCTGACTTCTAATTGGGTTGAGCGTAGCTCACCAGATGTATTCCAAAGCCAACCCGAGGACATGAAAGAAAAGCTCAGGTACGGGGCAAGAGAGCAACGAAGGGACAAGAAAGAAAAGACATCAAAGGTGTGGTTTTCACGCAGACAATAGAAACCTTGGGGCTCGTCAAGAGGGTGCTAGTGTGATGCCCTCCTGCTCAGCTGAGTCACTTCTCAAAGGGACCAAAAAAAAAAAAAAAAGGGGCAAACAAAATAGGAAAAGCGATGTTTTTAGATGAGCAGAATAAATAGTATGCGGTTATTGATGAGTAAAATGGATTCCTTTCTCTTAGATGTCTCAAATGATGAAGTTCGGGCGCAGCGGACAGCAGCCAGAGACTGGTTAAAAGTTTGACATGCACCCTCGTGCAATACGCGCATTAGCGGGCACCCTACCGCCCCTCAAGTGAAAAGCCCCCTGTTGTGAAAAATTTCTTGCTGCAAACATGATTTCGTTGTAGAGGAGTTTCACTGTACTGCAACCACCAATAACCAACTCAACTTTCTCATTAAAACATTCAATCGCGCCCCCGACATTTGGCACCAAAATGTCTACGACTCCGACGACAAAGTCATGTACATCAATCGGGGGTTTTTTTTTTCCCCTCGTTCCATGCTTGGCGAAAACTCCAGCAGCCGCCACAATTGGGGAGCCTTGTTTTCAGCTTCCTTGAGTGAGAATGTATCCAAAAGCATTTGATAACAACATGGAGGCGGCCGCATCCATCTTAGCCAACTGTTAATGATGGTGCAGTGTTCCATCCTGCTGTGATTGTGTCCTTGCCCGGGAGTGCGCGCTTACAAATGAATTTGTTCCTTGTTCCTGTGCCAGGCTGATAAAATATTCCCTTGTCAGCCGGCAGCGTGAAGAGCGGCGCCGAGGCGGCGGAGCTCTCATCGTACTGTATTGTACTCCTCGCGGTCTCTCTTACTGCACGCTTATTCTTTGGGGTGTTGATTCATGGCCACAAGTGTTCTCTCCACCACCGGCAAATTGGTGCCGTTGTCAAATCCGGTTTCTTTCATCCTAGGCGGCTGGCTCAAGTCAAGCCTCTCCTTTCTCAAGAGCACTTTGAACCAGTCATTCGTGCCTTTGTCACATCTTGGCCGGATGACTGTCATGCACTTGACTTTCAAGTCAGACAATCCTCCGTGAAGCGTCTCCAGTGGGTCCAGAATGCCGCCGCTCGCCTCTTGACTGGTACTCGTATAAAGAGGGAGCAGAGAACTCCAACTCTGGCGTCCCTTCACTGGCCCCTGAAATATTTGAATTTTTTTTTCGAAGATCCTATGATTTGTTTTCACATTTTGAAGTGGCCTGGACCATAGGCACCTTAGCTCGCTGAGCTCCTCCGCCCCTACCCGATGTCCCGAGTGTGTGGACCAGACGGTATTAGAGGTAGCGAGAACGAAGCGGCGGCTCAGAGGGGATGCAAGCCTTTTCTGTTGCCGCTCCCTCTCTTTGGAATGAACGTTCGGCATCCCCCCCCCCACTGCCCATCTTGAAAACTCATTTTAAAACTCATTTTTAGTCTTTGGCTTTTGACTCCGCATGAGACTTGATTTTGAGCAGCTTGTTTTTGTGCTTTCTCATGTCTTTGTTATTAATTTAGTGTTTTATTGTTTGTTGTTGTATGAATTATTTTTGTTCCATAATCCATCTTTATTTATATCACCAGAGCTGCAGCTGTAACAAAGCAATAGAATATTTGATTTTAAAAGCTTTGCGAGTGACAGCCCTACAATCATTTTGACTTTTAATTGGCACTTTCAGACTGGTATTGTTCTGACAAATACGTCGATTAAACTATCAGAGTGTTGTGGCACTGTGCAGTTTCACTTCTGGGCTTCATTCGTTTTGGGTCCTGGAGTGTTTCATGCATTTTAGCAACCAGCATTTGAGAAGTAGGATCATGTAGTGAGTGACGAATGCCTCGAGCTTTTGTCATTTTTGGGAGCGTTTTTTGTGGGTGCAGCCTTTTTCTGAAATAACCCGCAGCGCGTGCAGGATCTTTGAGCATTATTTTCCCCTTCCTCCGCCAATCAAATGCAAAATATTGTGCCGATCACTTTTACATTTCCACAGGTCGAAGTGGACGTGATTAGAGCAGTGCAAATGAATTTTGACGATGATTGGTCAGCATTTTCAGACACTAGGTGACAACAGAGCATGACAAAGCAAGCGGGGAAACAAAATTACAACACTTGTTTCAATGACATAGGCTGAACTGTGAAGCAAGCGGTCCCCGAACGTAAATAATAGCTCGGGTCATCACAAAAAGAAAAAATATGTCAATGTAAATCTTTTTCAGGTAGGTGGGTGAATTTTAGTGTGGACATCATTTCTACATGTCTACCGCTGACCTAAGTACCAGCGTTGGGGCACATCACTGGTCCCTTTAAAACTATCAGTCGGGTGGGCGAGAGCAAAGGTTCACTCACGTCCACTAAAATGTGCCGAGAGGCACGCGCACCTTCTGATCGACAGTGTTTAAGTCCACGGCAGGTTGGCATATACCGAAGAACCGCTTGAGCACCCACCCCCCCATCAAACCGCCCTTTTTTTCACCCCAAGAGGTGCAGGAACTGAAGCATATCTCGAGACAATTAGCTGCACAGACTTTGACGACGACGTGCTATTTGCATTCCGAACGTGCAGCACGCAGTGTAATGTCTGCCAAAGACATTAATAAGAAGCGCCTGTGGGCTTGTCTAACAAGGCACCCCAGTGTTTTCAGCACAAATACACTTGTAATTAGTTTCGTTTAAAGCGTGGCGCGGGCGACAACGCAGAGGCGCAAAACCACCGGGACGGACAATCGCACAGTACCATGAGAAGAACGATCGTCGGAATTTGTTTGGTTGATGTGTTCCGGTCAACCGTTGACAGCATCGCCTGCTCCCGCTTCTCTTTCTGGATGTGTATCGCAATCGTTTCTTTGCCTCATCACCATATTTTCCCCAGCAATAAATGGTACGTTGATTTCTGTGTATTTGGTGCGCATATCGTCTATCCTCATTCCTCTTTCGTGTAGCTTGGCAAAAATGCAGCAATGTATTCCTACTTAAAAGAGGATAATGTCATTTAGAGTTAATAAAAAAAAAAAAATTTTAAAAAACGAAAACACTCATAGTGTCACTCGACCCCCAGCAGTACTACGTTTGTAAAGGTGGTATTTTTGATTTTGCGCAGGTATATCAATCACACAATCAAAATCTCTATTTAACGAGGAAAAACTAAAATAACAATGAGCTCCAGCTCTCTTTTTCAAGGGAATTCATTTCATAACAAAACAGTGTACAGTGGACCCCTGCGTATTTTTTTGGAGGGTGGTGGGGGTTGTTTTTTGTGGGAGGCTCCCCCAATTTCGGCCCATTTTTCATGGTCAACGCACATTGAATGTTTCTCAGGATATTTTGAACAATTTTGGGGGTTGAAAAGCGTTATCGTCTATGGCCGTCAATTTGAAGCGGACCGTCACTATTTGCGAATATAGCGGGCTCCACATGAACTGACGCAGGTCGAAATGTATTGTTCTTGTGGGTGTGACACACAGCGTACATGCAATCAAATCGCGCTCATTCATTGCACTGCTTTCAGACGGAGTGTCAGTCTGCATGGGCAGCCGTAAACATTCCATCGCATTAACAAGTGCACTTGAATGCAACACTGCAATCTTGAAAGTCGGCAGCGAAAGCGACGGGCCTGAATTGTAAATGAAAAGACTTTAAACAAATATGTAAATTAGCAAGCAGCCCTGTTTGGCGTTCTCAATAATTAATGGCTTCTTTGTACCAGAGTGGACCTTTCTTCTTTTTAGCGTCGCTATGTGCATCTACGAGCGCACACTCTGCGGCACGCAACAAGGGGCCGACGGCGTTTAAGCCAAACAAATGACATCACCAGTGAACAAACATGGCCGCTGCGGGGAGGCACTGTGTTTATTTCTGTACTCCTGAATGTCAAATACCTCGGAATACAAAAGCACGACACAAAGCTATTTCATGAGGCGCTGGGGACTCTGTGAACATATGCGGATGTTTTACCAGCCTCCGCAGAGTGACACTTAAAGCCCGCGCAAAACATAGCAGCCTTTTATAAAGCGCCTCTCCTTATTTCTACCCACCGGCCATGTCTGAATGGCTGCCCTGAAGCAGCCCCGCAAGCGGACTAACGACAAGTGGGAGGATGAAACAACTCCTACCCGGGAGAGGGAGCAAGATGATGAATTGCGTAAAACCTCAGTCGGCGATGCATTTTAAAGACGTCGCGGCGTCGGGCAGAAACAAGCCGATGCTGACAGAGCGCGGGACGGCTTATTAGAGTCTGTCTTTCTGTCCGGCTGCGTGACAAGTGGCTCCTTAATGAGCTGTCTAAAGTCAAACAAGAGAAATAGCAACACAATAAATGACGAGGCTCGTCGCTCGCAGTTTGCCCGTGCTCAGATACGGCCCGGTAATCTCTTTATCTGGTCTGGCACCGTGCAGAATGAGAATTCTGCCAAATGGCATCCGACAATCCCCGGGTTCATTTGCATAACGGCACTCGATGTCTCCGGTCAGACGCGGTGGCGTGTTTTCCGCAGTTATTTACAGTCTGGAATGAGTTTTCCCAAAAGACGGCAAAATACAAGATGGTCGCTCCTCTGCCTGCTCTTTCATTCTCATTTGGAAGTGACAAGATAAAACTGTGTACAAGGGTAATTGCGGAGCAGCGTTGGAATTACAAGTGCGGTGAAAGGATGTCGTCTTGTAGTAGGGGAGGCGAATACTCGGGTCCAATTTCTGCCTGTTTTGCATGCAGGCTGCGAACTCTTCCCTCTGACACGGCAAACCTCATTAAGATAGAGCAAACTCATTCACTCGAGAATGAAAGCTAATTCTCCGTCCCCCCCCCCCCCTCACCGAGATATGGAGAGAAACCTAAATTGGGTCTTCGGGGACAAGCCAACATGAAGGTAGAGCCCCCCCGCCTCTCATCATCACACTTTTACCGTGACATAAACTGAAGGGCACCACCTTAAGCTGCTTTTGAACCGATGCTGTAAGCATGAGGATGAGCCCGAACCTTCAAGGCTTGTGAAGCCACGCTGGACAAACCGTCAAAGGGATGGACATCAAAAGCGTAGGTATTCTCGCTAATAATTGAGAAAAAAAAAATCACATCTGGTATGACCTTTGGATAAAGACGAGGTGGATTTCGGAGGAGACAAAAAGGGAGGAGGGCCTGCAATGGGCAGACGTCCACGCACCCAGCACGCAGCATGGGATGTGACATTTAGCAAGAACAGCAAAATGTCATGTCAATTAATCAGGAACACCAACACCGGCTGTATCGATACTCGGCGGCCTCACACGCTGTCTTCCGGCGTGCGCGCCCACCTCATCGCTGTCTGCGAAAGAGCATGACCAAAGATGGAGTGCCGTGGCTCGGAGCTACCCTTAATAATATTTCTGCTTCTTCAGCTTGAACCCACACCGAGAAATGGAATGGATCCATCACTTACACAATCGCAGAGCAAGGCCCCAGGAGATGGCGTACACTTTCCACTGCGGGGAGTTGCAAATTGCTTTTGAATAACCGCAGTCTAATTGACGGGAAAAGAATGCGCTGTCATAAACTGTCATCAACACATTTTTCACTTTGTACGTGCTCCGAGCCATTTTTCGGTTCCTCCCCCACCCCCCCGCCTCCATCTCTCGCGAGTGCGGTGACTAGGTTTGAAAGTGTTTCTGTGAGCGACGCGGCTCTCCCTCGGGGGACCGAAACGCTGGAACAACTGGCTCATTAGAAGTAAAAACGCATCAAAACAGTACACGATGCAGCCGGAAAGCCTTCGGAGGAACGACAAAGTCAGAGAGAGAAGAGCACAGACGGATGGATATGAGACGCTGGAGGGTAGTCGGCGTGGGAGGGGGAGACGGACAAGCAGAAGAAAAGCAAACACTCGGGTCCGATATGCGCTGGATACTTCTCAAGCACAGAATATTGCTTGTGAGTGCATCGCAGAGGCCTCTTTCTGACACACCTTCGTGAAGAAGCTGCAGAAATCTAAATTTAGCCTCCGGTCCAAAGCTCTCGGAACATTCATGCCAATACTTTCACTATTGCTGTCAGTTGGCGACATTTGGTTTGGACATCAATGAATACCTGAAAATCAAAGCTGCCGGGGCTCCAGACCGCACGGAAATGGTGGCATTTTGCCACAAACATTTTCGACGGCAAGAATGTTTTTCACCTCCACACGCATGTACGATCAGTAAATTTGGTGGGGGGTTTTGTTCTTTTTATAAATTCTTGAATATTTTTCTTTGCAGACTCCCGCTCCACACTTAAGCCCGTGTATCTGTTATTTCGTGTAAATGAGTGGAATATCTACATTTTCTATACTTGCACCACTGAAGAAGCTACTGTACTACCAGTTAAAAAAAAAAAAGGTGGTGTAGAGCCCCGGCGGTAGTGTTGATGTCTTATCAGATCTTCATCGTTTGCTTTTGTTGTCAGTCCACGACAGAAATGAAGGAGCTGACCACACTCTTCCTTTGAAGGGAAGCATGGACTCATTTGGGCTGCCGACAAAAATAGAAATCATCACATTACTGACACTGGTGGGAATTGCATGAAGGTAATTTCCCTGAGGAATAGAACGTTAAGTCTGTCAGATTTTACATGCGCTTAAAGACGTTGATAGATAATGTGATTGTCTTGACTTTCAGAGTTGTATACTTTCATTTCAAACACTAATTTGTCTGCAAATTGTGAGAGGCAGAGAAACCCCGCAGCATAGACGTAAATGAGCCGCAACGAGAGTGGACCTCGCTTCGATTATGATGAGCCCATTTACTGTGTGATATTGTCCAGAATTGCGCAGTTTAAACACACAATACACCCACAGTCTTTTCAAGTTTTCAGATCATGGAAAGTCTGCTTACAATCATGGAGCAGCGATAGTTTAGACACAGACTTGATTGTGTATGTAGTCATCAGTCACCAGAATAACAAAACTTTTTGTGTTTGGGGTTGCACTGCCAGATTGACCCCAAAATGCGTTTGTTTTTTTTTTTCTCGCTTCAATCTCATTCACACATTCAAACTTATTGCGGTAAAGAAGGCAAAGATCATCACTGTTTTCTCTCTCACTCGGCTGTCCGTGGTCATAAGTACAATGACTAATTGTATTTTAGGACTGTCGGCCATTCCGTCATCATCAGTAGATCACTCTGTCATGCAGCTCTAGCACGAACCGAAAGGCTTCAGCCACCCGGAAGGAAGTATGACATCATGGTAACATGGTCTTTATACATACGAAATAACTATAGGTGCCAAAAGGAATTGTTGGAAAGGGGCATTACTTCTATTTTTCCAAATGTACATGTGAAATTGAAAAGGTTTCATCCTGCGCCACGAATGAGAATATTTGACACATACTATGGGAACACTCATCTCTCTTACCTTCATTATGCATGCCGGCACAGTCACTCTCAAGTGAGGCCTCTTGTCAAGTAGTTGCCTGGGGAAGAAGGAAGAGCAAGTCATCGAGTGAACGACCTTCAGTGGCAGCCGCATGTTGTGCTACATTACACCAAGGCCTACCACCTGCAGCAGCAATCTTTTGGATCCAGAATGTACAGAAATATTACAGTGTTGTTCCAATGCCCACCCATCCTTTACATATATTTTTTTCCTAGTACAGCTTGTCCTCATTAGGGAGGCCCCTAACCTTGACTCAATTTGGTGTGACTTTTGCCGAGAGACAAGGTCCACCATGGACTGGACACGGGTCAATCACGGAGCAAAGCATCATCCAATTATTTATGCTCACACTCACACCTTTCAGACAATGTCGTCTTCGATGAACCGAACGTGCATGTTTTTGTAAACTGGGATGACGCCGTAGTTAAGTGGCGAAAACACATCCAAGCATGGAAGGAACATCCGCACAGGAGGGGCGTAGGCGAGATTCGAACCCCAACATCAAAACTATGAGGCAGCCACGTGCCTACCTACCGTGCTACGGCGTTTGGATGTGTGCGTAATTAATTTTCAACAGCGAAGATAATGCTGCATGTATCAAGTTGGTTCGTGGGGGCGTTGGTCTCTCTTGTGGAGCCAATGACAGGAAACAAGAAAAAAATTCTACACGACCGCAAGGTCCGTATAGGCAATAAACGTCGCTAAACACACTTCTCAATCAACACTGAGTGTCGTTACTTGTGTCAAAACAGAAATACAGTCGTAGAGAATACTGAAAACAAAGTAGATTTTTCAACGTCTAGCTGTATCTAATATTGATGGCTGTGAGTGCAGTTCAGCCAGCGTTGAGTCACTAGGATCCCTGTACTACGTTATGCGGAATATGTTTAAAATTTACTTTGAATCCTGGCGACGACTTAAGTTTGCAAGGTAGTTGGTAGCTTCAACGGTACATTTCGGTTTAGCGACCTCCGACGTCATATCCGCGCGTCTGTCGCGTCTGTGGATGAGTGTTGAATTGCAGCGCCATCTGCTGCTCGTTCATAAAACTGCGCGGATAGTTTTCACAAGACTTGCAAACGAAACTGATGTACATTTTTTTTTTCTTTAAATTATACATAGGAGGTCTTTTATTGACGGCGAAAAAACCAAGAAGCTGGAGCGAGCGCTTTAAAATCAACGTTTAGTCACGAGGCTTTCTTTAGCGCTCTTCCAAAAGGGAATGATTATTCTCTTTCTGACAACCTGAACGCCTCATATTACGTAAACGCATCACTGCCTTTTTGAACACGCTGAGTAGTTGATGAAATGGGAAGCAAAAAAAAAAAAAAAACACGTTCATTAATATCATATTGATATTGGTAACAATAATTTTACCCTTAATGTTATTGTTGTATTGTACGAACTAATAACCGTGACTATTTTTTAATTTATTTAGCGTACATGCAAATATGAATACAGTACAGTACTGTATATACCGTATGAATAGAATATATTTAGTTAATCTACAGCAGAGGTCTCCGATTCCGGTCCTCCGGAGCCCCTATCCGGCCTGCTTTATATGTTTCCCTGCTCTAAGCCACCTGATTAGGGAACATCTAAAACAGGCCTGTTGGGGGCTCCCGAGGCCCGCACTTGGACCCCTGATCTACAGTAATATTTATTATTGCGGTGATTGGAATAACCTCATTACAAATCTTCAAGTATTTCTTTCTTCTGACACACGGGGGAGCCCTTCGTACACGGAAGACTATACTCTGAGCCGACTGGCCTCAGGTCAAATTGAATGCCGTTTGAGAAAAAAAAAACAGAAAACATTTGAAGGAAATATGTTTTTATAATCCCTTTTGGATGTCAAAAAAAGCGTATAATGTAGGTTTTTTTTTAAAAGTGAGCGTTTTACACAAAGTATAACTGGCCACAATCATTTAAGTGTTTTATTTATTTGTTGGAGTAAACAAGTCAATGGCTAACCTAACAAGAGGAAATTCATTTTAGGATGTTTCATAAACAGCCTTGTTCGTTCGAGCATCTATTGTTCCTGAGGGGTGTGTATGCTGTGGGAAGAATGTGCTTGGATTACATAAATTCATCCCAGCGTTATGGGAGAGCAATAGAGAGAGGAGTATAGTAATAACTTGGCGATCCCTTCTCCACGAGCCCACTTCAAAGGGCCATGTGAAGATTTCATTATTTCCCCAAGCTACAAAGGTCATTGAAAGGACACATTGTACACAAAATAGTCACTCCAAGAGTATTTAGACTGACTGTCTCGCAACAGGAAGAGCACTAGTTCTACTCTCCACTTCTCTTCAGGCCTGTTTCTTTGGCCAACAACCTCCCGGTTGTGCTTCATTGTCACGAGCATTCTTATTTCCAGTATCTGATTTATTGGACTACTTCTATTTTAGGAGCCAAAACGGTAACATGGGGGCTTATATTGACCATTTCCCCAAAATATTGTAGAGCCTTAGCAGACGACACAACGGTCCACAACATCAAGGCACAGGACCTCGTAATCCGTTCAAATAGTTTTGCAAAAGGTTATTTTATTGACCAGAACAGCTGTTTTCACTTGCTTAATGGAGATGGCAGCAAGCTGAATCTTGTGAGTCTGCCTTATAGTTGAAAATGGCTCAGGTCTTAGTTTGGTAGACTGGCACCCATAACTTCATTTTAGTGGCGGCGCAAGTCGAGACTAGCAAGTTTAGGGCGGTATTGCATCTCTCTGAGCTTAGAAAGTAGTCTGTGGTCGCCGTAAAAATGGGTGCATTGTCATTTTCATGGTTTAATTCAGCATATTTGTGAATTTGGCACCTGTGCTACACTTCAGGGCATCTGCAAATTTGGTTCCAAAAAGTAGACTGAAGACTAGATTTTTAGACCCGAGAAAAGCAGGTCTAACCTGTGGTGCAGGTGGGATAAAGCAATTTTAGTGTCTTTGATCGAGGCGCAGACAGACAAATTCGGCGCTCTGCTGATGTGAATGGTGGACGTCATGGGATTTCAAGTCAAATTTATTGAGATCGCCCATAATCAGAGGAACGTCTCGAAGGGCTTCACATGCCCATACTTGACCAATATTAACGACATCCCCTGGTCTCATCTCCCAGGATGGCAAGGAAAAACAACAACAACAACAAAAAAAAAAACATTTGTTGAAGAACGAAAAAGCTCGAAAAGTGGCCGCAAATGGGGGAATGGCCAGGCTGTATTGGATGCCATGGGGGGGCAACATTTAGCACATAAAATCATGCTGTATAATGTCAGTGGAAATGGTGTGAAAGTCCATTCAAACAGATGAAGCACTGCAGAAGGTGAAGTGGGTCCCGGCCAATCGGTCAACACAGAAATCTGCTTCGCAGCGCCTCCGAGGATGTGGTCAACCTGCAGCGGTCAGTTGCTGCACAATCCAATGACACGACAAGCTCGAGCAAAAGGTTGAAGGACCACCTGCAGATGGTTACACCATTCGGGGGGTCGTAACATGGCCATAAAAAATGCTCTCAAGTCACTTTGTTACAATACAAGTTAACGCACTAAAAGGAGTTTACAGCGGGAGCAGATAGCCACTCAAGTGCTTCACAAAGTGCATGCCTGACAGGTGGCACAATGAAACACAATTAACTGAGTGACCGTCCTTGTAGCATGCATTCATTCATTCAAGGTGCCTAAATTTGATGAGATGCTCATTTTCTCCCAAAACCCGGGAAAACGGAAGACTTAACCGATCGATCGGCAGGTCCGTAAACAACAATTCCCACACACCGCAGCTGCGTCACTGTTTTTCTTCACCTCTTTATCAGCTGTCAAATCATATCCACGATCGTTGACTTCAGCAGCCTGCTTGCCTCTCGTCATACCTGAATTGCTGAGATTGCTGATAACACGTTAAAACACGCTTTCCTTACTTGAAATTCAAAGCTGGGAAAAAAATGTATCATAATAAGAAGAAGAAGAAGAGGTTTCCTGTACCACTGCTGTTGTTCTCTCAGTGATGTCTTTGTACATGTTAACTGGCTCATTATGTAAGGACACGAATGACATTTCTCAGTCTTGGGGGTGGAGACAAAAGGATTTGGAAGTGGCATCTTTGATTGACGGCGACAAAAAATGGAAAAGATTTGCCGAGTGCTGTTTTTTGTTTGTTTCTTTCTTTCTCTCCTCCATAGATTTGTTCTATGGTGGAAGCTGCCTTTCGTGGATGAGACTCGTGGTTTCCCAACCCAGTGGCTGCACTTTCTTACTCCGGCCACCGACCCGAGAAAATCACAATAGGCCTCCTGCGTTGTATTGTCATTGTTTATATGTGAATGAGAGGATGTGTTTCATCATGTTGAAATGCATGTGCAAATCATTGAGGTTTGGCACACGCGGTCTCTCGGTGGTCATTTGATGAAAAGGGCTTGCTCTTGCAGGTAAGCTTGTTCTGTGTTTGAACCCTGCCGACAAAAAGGAAACGCTCAAGGTGTCGGATGAAAACATTTCAGCAACGTTGGATAAATCCAAATGGAATATGTTGATGTACATGCGCCACGAGGACTATCTCCTTCGCTCGTTTTTTTTTTCCCCCCCTCTTACGATCCCGACTGGCACTTCCTTGAGCGCAGAGAAAGAGCAGCGTGGAAGCCACAGTTGAAACAGGTGGTGAGGTGATGTGCAAAGGTTCAACTCGTGTTAAATGTGAAAAGTGAGAGAAGATCATTCGAAATAGGAACTCTATTTGTGTTCTAATGGCTTCCAGAAAGGGCGAAGACCAAGCGCTGCTCTCCAGATGTTTTCTTTGCTTATATTTGTCTCTTTGTCACTCTCTCTCTCTCTCGCCTTCTTCCTAAAATGAATATTACCTTGTTTTACCCCAGCAGCTGGATAATTTGTTCCATTTGAGGGGAGGAAAGGGGGCAGGCCGGCAGGCGACAGTCAGGCGAGCAGCCACACAGGTTCATGCCTTGTTGAAGAGTATCACGTAGCTGCCTTTTATGACCTGTTAAACACCCCAGAGCTGAACGCCACCATTTATCCTGCAGGGTGTGAATAAGATAGGGGTGAAGGTAGCTGTAAAAAGAAAAAAAAAAGAAAAAAAAGCATGTTTGTTATTTGGAGAGGAAATCAGGCTACATGGGAAAAAAAGGAGCCCCCTGTAAGCCTGCAATACTGACGCTCTCAACACTTTGTTCCTTCTGTAAACATTCCGGTGTGTAGATGTGATCAATTGTGATTGTGTTGTTTACAGAGGACTGGGCAAGGACATTTGAAAGGTAACTAACAATTTCAAAGAGATTCCACCTTGTCAAGCTGAGTGTCTCCGTCATTTTGACGAGAACGCATCTCTTATGAACAGCGCATGCGGGCTAAAGGGAGGGGAGGAAGGCGTCGAATGTTTGTTTCCCTCCATGTTGTCACTGCACTATGTGTGTTGACCAGTTGTTTCCCTTTCACCAAGGCCTCCAATGTATGAGAGACTAAAAGGCAAGAAAAAAAAATGTGTTTTTCAGCTTTGGGAGGGAGCAATAACAATCGCCTCCGTGATTCCTTCCACATGTGTATGTTGTGGCTCACGCTTCATTTTGGACTCTGTTGTCCATCATCAGATGCGCTGGGCAAGAATTTGGGAGAAGGGTGAGAGAAAACGACAAGAGAGGGAAAGCGAGTTCTTCTTCGATTTCAATTGGGGATCGGCAGCGACGCAAACGGTAGATGAAGGCGGGAGGGAGGCGCGGCGGCTGAGGCTGAGGGATGGATGCATGTGGATGTGGAGAGCAAAGAAGGGAGGGAGGGAGGGAGGCGCTCGGCAGAGCCACTGAGTCTAGACTCCAGATGTGCAGGCAGCAGCGGAGCGGCTGCATTGGCCCCCACCAGGCTGCTCTGGGAGTAGCCCCAGCACATGTCCCCACGCCGCCTGTAAATCAGTCCAGCTCGGCCTCAGGCTGCACCGCAGCCACAAAACCCTTCCGCACGGACCCCCAAATGCGGCTGGCCAGCGACAGAAAGACGCCAATGAGCCCGCTGTGTTCAATTTTATCCCCAAATGTCTCTCTTACTGCCATTTCAGATGAAATTAGCTCCAAATTTGATGGAAACTCAGCCTTGACTGATTTTCGTGATCAAATGGCGTTCTTTTGGTCATTTCCACCGCCATTTTACAACAACAGTGGACTGACACAGCACTTGTACAGAACGCTTTCTCCTTAGAGTACGTTGACCAAACCATAGGAGCAGGCACTTGCTAACCGGATATCATTCCCAAATGGTATTTCCTAGAAGACCATCGGCATTTTCACCACTACTAACAGAGTTGAATACATCCGTGTTTTGGGAGGACGCAGGCGAGAAACTCCTCATGCACGTCAGCGAACCGTCAAGTGTTCTTGCTAGCTGGCTGACAAACATCAGAGACGTACTTTCGTACAAGGACAGGAAGAACTAGTTGCACGCAGTCATGCATAACCTGTGCGTCGCCCGTTTAATTTTCCCTCCGCATGCAATGAATGTCAAACTGGCCGTGACAAGACAAATAAGCAGTATCATGTCAAAGAATTGAACCAGATAAGCTTCGGCAAAATCTCTGGCCAAATCAGTGGGGCACCTCTTGACAATTTCGGGCTCTTTGCTAAATTAGCTCAAGCGCAGCCGCACAAGAAGTTTTGAGGGCAGCCTTCATGTGGTTATTGCTCCCACAAAAACAACAAAAAAAAAACATACTGTTGTTTGTGTACTTTTGAGATCGACTACAAGAAAACTCCTTCATGGCTCATCGTGTCTCCAACATCACTAAGCATATTGGCTGGCCTTGACATTCGCTGAACAGAAACCTGCCTTTGACTTGACCCGAAAAGACGTGATCCAGTTTCTTCTTAGCACTTAGTTCTCGACAGGAAACGCCCCCGTTTTTAAATAAACAAAGGAAAGGATTTGTTTTAAAAATCTCCATCGTTTGCGTTGAAACCATTCGCAAGTAGTTGCGACGCTATTCCCCAAACAACTTGCCCGTGGTTGCTAATATGTGCATGAGTCTGTTTACGGCACACAAACACATGCGAGCGGGAATGCAGCTGATGGTGGAATGCAGCTGCCGACACATCAGAGAGGACCGCCGCTCGCTGTCGCTCCTCATTTAGCTCCGCCGCAGCTCATCTGCTGCTGCCCTGCTCCCCAGTCTCACTGGCACCAGGGCATTCCTTCAAGAGCTCGCTGCTTCCCAAACTTCATATCCACAGAGCACATTTGCACAATTACAGATTCCTGCTGGAGGCGAGTGTGTGCGCACAATCCGTTTCCATCAACGTACACACATAATTAGATGTTGGACTGAAGGGCTCGCACCGTATATAGTAAGCAATGCGGACCGCAAGCATGCGCTACAAAAGCCACAATTCTCATTGTAGTGCCATCAGGGAGCTATTTTAAAGGAAGAAGAAAATGTCTTTTCGTGGCTCAGCAGTCAACACATCCGGATCCCAGTGAAGGAACGGAGCAGGACGAGGCCCGCGCACGCGACGGTGTGTCTCGCGAACCCGGGTCTGTGCTATTGTGCAAAGTGTGAGAATCAACGCCTCACTCAGCTGTTCAAACAGGTAGCGTGGAAACATTGCCGCTGTGTTTAAACTGATCGGTGTGTAGACGTCCTCTGAGCAAACAGGTGAGCACGGGGAAAGATGCAGAGGTCGGAATGCTGATGAGTGTGTTTGTGTGAACAGGTGAGCGAGCCATCATTTGCCGTTCCGCCCAGGCGCAACGAGCAAAACAATGAAACACTCAAATTGACACTCACACTAATCCCAGCTGATCCTCCTCAACTTGACAACCTTGATGGCAAATATCCTGAAGCTTGCTTGGCGTGAGATCGCAGTCGCGGCGGTGCTCACACGGAGGCCCTCTGTGTCCATTTGTGGACATTAAGGTTGTTCAAACACTTTAATTGTGTTGATAGCGGCCGCAGAGATACATCGCGAGCTTTCCCAGTGTCGAGGCGCTGGAAACCCCCGAGGGGGGGCTGGGAGTAGGGGAGGGGGTCGCTCCTGGAAAAAAAAAGCTGACAGCTTGTGGAATTCTGCTGGACACGAGAGGTTAACTAGGCTTTAACCTCTGCTCGGTGGGAGCGCAGAACAACACATCTCCAAGTCGACTGTCAGCTTATGCGACGGGAAATGGAAGGAAGACAGACCGTGCGAGATATTTTGCAACACTCGTGGGCTACTGTCGATGAGATGGCGGAAAAATGACTTCAAAGGAGACCGAGAAGTTAGTTGATTCGACACATTCTGTACACCGCTGAAAAAATATTCACGGTCAAAGGGGTGGTAAACCCCTGGACAGATCACCTGTCAATCATGGTACTGACCTCATTTTGCTCCGTTTCCATTCAACTGGACAAGCAATTCTTAACAGTCCTCAAATGAACCCGGATGGAACGGCCACCTACTGATGACATCGTGGACACACCCCATCGGCCCTCTTGTGACGTGTCAAAGGAAACGTCAAGCTTGTGCATGCATCCAGTTTTCCTCAAGGGCCTTTCTTTGAGAGATGGCATACACATTTGCAGGCAGTGAATTTGCCATTATTACAAGAAAGGTATGCACGCTATTATTTTGTGGGATCAAATGACAGACTTACATCGCCAACGACTGGTCTGGCACGTGAGTTACAGCGCTATCAGACAGCGTTTGTACGCCACATAGTTTGCAAAAGTATCGCCGGGCACACGGTGCATGACCACGCAATGACAAACCCGATGACCATCAAGAAGTTTATAGTTTTGATCCACAGCACAGGTGGTTTCAAACTAAGAATTTTGTGCTAAATTATTCTCGCTAAAATCTCTCACAATGTCAAATTTTCAAAATGTCATCCGTAAAACTTTGCAGCTATTGGAATGTGGCGATTTTCAAACTAGAGTTGTTTGTCAATTTGTAAGTAATCGTACCGAATGCTGAGACAATGAAACATTTAGATGGTTTGGCTCTCATAACAGCCCTCTGAGGGAAACTGCAACGACACTGTGGCCCATGACAAAAATGCATGCGTGTGACCCCTGTGCTCTACAGCAAATCTGCACGCGGTGGTTTATTCAAAAAATAAAATAAAATACGTGTCGGAATACAAATTCACTCTGTTCCCAACAATATTTTGATGGCAATATTTGTTTGAAAACAATACGGGCCATCATTATTTTATTCCCATCCACAGAGTGACAGCGACTGTCAGGCTGGTGACAGACAACGCCACTGCAAGAGGTCAGTGGCATGCGACAAAGTACAGCCACACACCGAGCTAATAATGAGATGCTTCCACAAATAACACTTGAAGCATGACTGCTATGACCTGAGACGGAAAAGCCTCAACCAGGCATTCGGCTGTTGACTGTGAAGAGCGTCAAAGACGATGCAGCGACGTTCAAACTGGTGTTTCTCCACAAGGGGGCCACCTACACCATCCGTGATTGTGCAGGGGTCGGCCTTGGGTCCCTCGGCTTCATTAGTAACAGTGCTGGGCCGCAAACGAGCCGGCATCAGCCGCCCGGCCATCAGTCGTCATGTGAGACGGCTGCAGGGGAGAACATCTCCCTGGTGCTGACTGTGCAGATGGAGACGCTCAAAGAGCTTATCTCAGGCCGTCTGGCCTCGCCTTATCTGATGTGAGTTCAGTGCAAACGCCTCCCGTTACGCCACCTTTCGTGTACCGGCGCCTGTTGGTGCATTTGGGCGAGTTTGATCTCGGAATTCACAAATACTTTTTTTGGAGGGGGATGGCAACCAGGCCGGTAGGAGTCGTAACCCATTACGCCACCTTTCGTGTACTGGCGCCTGTTGGTGCATTTGGGCGAGTTTGATGTCGGAATTCACAAATGCTTTTTTTGGAGGGGGATGGCAACCAGGCCGGTAGGAGTCGTAACCCAATGAGGGTCACTTAAGGCAACGTGCTTCTATAGTGACATGGATTTGCTCTGTTGCAATCGAGATTTACAAAGTGCTTGATCATAAGAGTGATTTCATCGAAGGCCACGGCTCAGCATGAACAAGTGTCCGACATCACTTTTTTTTTTTAATATAGGTGATTACTTGTTGCTTATAGCCAATGTATCTTAGCACCGTATTGTCATTCTGGACTCTCTCCGGGCACAAGGCCACTGGCGGCCAGCGCAAACAATCCAGACACAATCGGGTTCCAGTGCTGCAGTAATTGTTGTTGCCCACTGTCTACCCCAGGAGTGACCCCCGCTTCCCGAAATGCAAACACACGCAGTCATATACACAGCGTATCCCCCTTCTGCCTTCTTGATCCCTCATCCTATCATGCCTCCCGACAAGACACACAAAACACACACACACAGACACACACACGCACACACAGTGTGCTGTGTCGAGATCAGAAGCCCAGCTCGGAGGCCCCACACCTGGGCATGTTTGTGGAGGAAGCGGGCCCTGGGCGGGCTGCGCTCCATGCGCCTGTCGACTGGCTCCACCAAGTCTGGCCAGCTGTGCTCCTGGCCTGGCCTCTTGCTGTGGGGGCTGTGCAGCTGGGAAAGGCATGTTTCCCAAAAGGGGAGAAAAAAGGACAGCGAGGGGAGGAGGGAGGGAGGGAGGACAGAGAAGAGGGGGAAAAAAAGGGGGCTTTAGGTTATTTCGAGATCATTACACATTCATCCCTGGGCTTTCCTAAAGCATCTCCTTTTAGATGGAAAAGAAAAAACAGAGCCCGGTTGATTCTAGATTAGGACACTTCATGCTTTCCTGTTCATTAAAAGGACTTTTGGGGAATAAACATGAATCAGCAAATGTGCAGCTCTTGAATCACATCGACTGCTGCCTTTGATTTGTTTTCACATACGAGGCTATCAACTGCAGCTGCTGCTTCAACCACAAATTCAACATTGGGCCTCGTTCACAAAGTGTCCTCGAGAACAAACGTTTTGTCATGTGCCACTTTTTCAAAAGCATCGAACCCTTTTCCAACATATTCGGCAATTGGCTCACGATTGAGCAAAAAAAGTCAAATAGGATCCAATCGATTTTTAAAAATGATGACCAGATTCACCAATGCGGTTCTGGAAGTGTTTCGAATCTCATCAAATCACACAACGGTCGAACGAAAGACCGAAATGTGTGTTTGAATTCTTGGCGCTCCGATAGGAAAATAGCGTTTAGTGAATGCTGCGTCCCTCTCGAAAGGTGGGTCCGTGCAAGCAAGTTCGTGTGGAAAAACACAAGCGAGTGCATGGGTGCGATTGGTTGACAAACCATTCGAGTCAAGCCACGTTTCATCCATCCATCCGGTTCCGATCCTCGCTTTCTCATATGTAGGGGCTTCATTTCCAGGGTCCTTGCTGGATGAACGGCAAATGTCAAAAAGGATTGGTCAGTTATTTGGCGATCTCTCAAAGGGAAACAACGCCCAGTGGACTATTCTGTCAGCGCGCAAAATGATCTCTGGATACGAAGCAACCATGCGACACTTTCCCCACTTTTAAGGGACAACAAAGCAAACGTTGCAGTGTTTGCTATTTCACATCTCACCTCTTCCTGTGTGTGGACTTAGCTCGCTGCCATGCGGAGCTCCTCGGGGCTGCACAGCTGAGCCAAGCGGCATCTCAGGAAGGGGAGGACGCGTGGAAACGCCGGTTGCCATGTCCGCCCGTCACTCAGCAACCGTCCAGGGCTGAACCGTGCGGGCCATTGCCCGGCGCGCGATACAGCTGAGGAATCAGTACGGGGCTCATCCTCGCTTTCTCTGAGGATGAGCGGTAAATGATCAATCAACCGTTCTCAAGTCGATCGCAAGGGGTGTAGCTCGGGAAAGTGTAGCTACTGCCAAGTACACAAAGCGACCGATTTTTAACATCTTAGCTATTTTAATTGTGAAAGACCCCACATGTGACGAGGAAAAAAAGATGCGTGCCTATACTCTACTCAGGATGACCAACGCGGCACACCGTTCCCAGAAGGAAAATCGTGATTTTCTTCGGCGAAACGAGCCGTCTGGCGTAGTACCAAAATTGGCCCGTGAGAGGCAGCGTTGACAACCGTGCCTGTGGAAAGTGTGCTTACAACTTTTGGATAATTGATGGGCAAAGTTATCACTCGTGTAAAGTTGCGTATCACAAATTTGTCATGTGATGGCATTCTCGCAATGCTCAAGTCCTCGTGGCCACCCGTTCCAATCTCACTCGCTGTCGTCCACCCAGAATAAAATGCAGTAGAAATGGACTTGTGCGGTGTTCCTCAACTCGCGGCCACAATGCAGTAACCATTGCCGTACCTGGAAAATTAGCTGCAGATATTCCAAAAAGATTGCCGTCGAGCTCGTCATATATCTCCTAATCACATTTGCGTGTGACGCTGGCCTTGAGTTGGCTCTTTAGAGACGTCGATATAAGTGCGAAAGATCAAATTCATTTTTTCCCCGGGCAAATGAAACCTGCTGCACAGCGCAGTAAATGGACAATACAGTACAGAGGGAAAACCAAGTCCCTGGAGACATGCAGCGAGAGAGAGAAAGAAAGAAAGAAAGAAAGAAAGAAAGAAAGAAAGAAAGAAAGAAAGAAAGAAAGAAAGAAAGAAAGAAAGGCCTGACAAAAGCAGAACGAGAGAATTATCTGCACAGCTGTCTGTGCATCAGGATGTCGCTCCCAGAGAGTCAGCGCCAACCGGCCCGATCACAGAGGCAGCACAGGAAGTCCCACAAAAAGCAAAGGAAGTGAGCACCAGCTCCAGGAAGTGATTTGATTTTTTTTTTTTTTTTCTGTTCTGCAGTCTCGGCTCCACAAAGTCTGGATCCTGCCAGGGTGGAGGAAGGGTGGAAGCCCGGCTAAACACCAGAATGCGAGAGAGAAGGAAAAGGGAGGGGGAAAAAACCGAGGCAGCGAGAGATTAGGCCCCGCACATTACAAGCGCGGGGACATCTGTCTCCGCGCCGCCCAGCTGTGTGTCATTTAGCGGGCGCATAGAAAAACCCGCCTGGCATCGGCGAGTGATGAGCCTGATGCCGTGGCGCCAGGCGTTCCACTTGAAATGACAGCGGGTGCCACCGCCGACCGTTTCCTTCAGCCCACGCGCAGACGGCGGACTTCGAGACGAGTCAACACAGGCCTGCGCCTGGGAGAGTTGCAGCTTTCTTTTGCTGCTTCGCAATCGCAGCTCTTTCCATTCTTCTCCCGCAATCCGTTTCGGTAGAATATGAAATGCGGCGTTCGCCCCCACCCCGGCACGTGACTGCAATTCAACAGTAACCAAGTAGACCGATGGCATCGGGACAAACAGATTAGTGGCTCCGGTGACAACACCCCCTCCCGTCACATGCTCACGCGCACGCACGCACACCTGTGTTCACATATTTACCACTTAAGCCATCATTTTGCATGTAAATAGAATGCGTGGCAGTGTCAAAGAGGCGCTAACTTCCTCGGTGTTGCACCTGGACGGACGTCTTTTGCATAAAGTGGGATGAGGGGAGTGAGGTGGGAGGGAAGAGAACATCAGAGGTGTTAATGGAGTCAAACATGATCATTGGGGTGTACTTTGTCAACTGTGACTTTTCTGTTCCAGGGCTGACCGTTTGCGACGTTTAGGATTCCACTATGTCACCATTCTTCAATTGCAAGTGGCAGTTAAATGAAATCACATGAGCGCTAATACGAAAGGGCGGGGGAAAAATTGGAATGTACACAGTTCACGTTTGCAAAATTGCACGTTAGGGAACTTAAAGGCCAAGTGAAATCACCGATTTTCTTGACGGTAATTTCTTCTCTGCAGGGTGTCTGATCTAAACATGGTCCTTGGATCAATATTGCGTCTTTGTGGAGGGGCAGAGAACATAGGATTGCAATCAAGAAATAGATGTGGCTTGACCCCCCCCCCCTTTCAATGTAACTTGAGTAAAAATCCCATCAGAATGTCCGCATCCGCCCTTTTCTTCCAAATGTATGCATCCATCAGCCCCTTGCACGCGCGCACCGCAGCACTGCAATCGTGGTGCATACACACTCCTCCGTCACATGCACGCATCATTTTGAAAAGACTCCATGAACATTTTTGTTGTTGTTTAGCACAAGGAAATGAGGGACTGCAGCACTAAGACATTCATTCGAAAAAATAAATAAAATCAGATATAAGTTTCCTTTTTCCCCCAGACAAAGGTATTTTTAGGGTAAAGAGAAAAACTGTTACCGAGCTGACAATTTCAGCTCCGATGAAGGCTGAAGTGACAGCCGAAACTGTCAGCTAGGAAAGAGTTTTTCCTTTTCACCCAAAAAGACCGATGTACGGAAAAACAAGAAACCTTCAACCGAATTTAAAAAAAAAAAAAACGTAGACAAGAGCGCTTGTAAAGGGCAAGCGTTGATTGCATTTCATCTTCTCGTGATGAGACGAGAGAGACGACGGGGCTCGCTAATGTTGGGGCTCAACATGCTGCGCGTGTCGTCAACACAAAGCGAGAGAAAAGACAGCTCGTGCGACATCTTCACCCCGAGCGAGTTCTTCCGATGCAAAACGCAGACATCTGAATGACACAGAAGACCACTTTGACTTCACACGAAGACGGATAAGATGAAGCCGTGACGTGTCAGGGCAGCCGGTGCGAGCCGTGCCGTATCTCGGTGTCCTCCCGCGTGGCCTTTGCCTCTGACTCTGCTCATTCTCGCCTGATAAAAGGATAACGGCAAAAGCATCTGCGCTCCATTTGTTATCGGGCCCTATCGGGGCCTTAGAAGCGTATCTGCCGAGGCCCCGTCAAGGTCACGCCGCCGTTCATCCAAGAATCCTTCAGGCCCGCACGCGAGCGCTTGTCAGACGGGACCCGCGCGTCTCGGAGTCAGCCCGGTCCGCGCAGTCATAACATTTGGGTTGGATTCTAGCAACAGACATAATTCGGCCCAGCTTGGAAAGCAAAAGCTGATAATGTTCAATTCAACTTGGGTCACGGCACTCGAGAAAGGGCGCTTTGGCTCGGGGCCAGCGCGCTTATATTTGCCCATCTTCGCCCCGGCTTTCGACGACTCGACCGAAGGCGTTTCGGCCCCGGCCGGCGTGTTGTTTCAGTCTCATTTTCAGTCAACTCTGTGATCACCTGGCCTTTGCGTTCCGCGGCCCTTTCACTGGGAGCACAAAGAGCCGAGGGGGCATTAGTCCACAAGAAAAGCCCAGCTTTGGCTTCTTTGAGAAAGCGGCGCTTTAGCTCTTTCACTTCCACCGCTTTGTTATGCTAAGGCCCCGGCTTGGGAAGAAGAGTGCACCATTAGCATCTGTGAAGAAGAGCCAACATCTGAGGGAAAGGCATCTCTTCAGGCCCCAAAGAAAGGAATCCGTGCCGTGCTCTCCCGCTCATTTTCTCATTCTCTCACTCTCCCGCGTGGTCCTCAGCTCCTTCGTCGCCGTACGTTCGATGGCCCTTTTCTCTACTCTGTTTCAAGCTTCTCTCGCTACCCCTTTGGAGGGTTCCGATGTGTGCGTGCCTGTGTGGAGAGGGAGGATTAAAAATGCCAATGCTCGCCGATGACACCGTGAATACGGCTCTTGACATAAACTGCACGGCCGTATCAAAGAGGTCGTCTGAATCAATTAAAAATGGAACTTGCGTCGGCGCGGATCCTCGGGCCGTCGAGACGGGGGAAAGGCCAGCGAGCGTCGTTAGAATCCGTCGTCGGCCCGTCCGTTTGTTTGCTCTCACGTATCTCGCCCCGTGCAGGCGTCCGCGGTTTCGTCAGCTCGAACGACGAACTGCTTCCGCATCTCAGAATCACGGCAAATGGAGATCCACGAGCCAAAAATGCGGCGGGTCAAAGAGCCGGCTTTTCAACGCGATCCCTACACGACGTACTTACGTCATGACACACCAAACTTTTGCTCGTGCCGATGCCTCATCATTATGCACGCGTGTTTCACGTCCACCCGAGTGCAGATCACTCAAGCTGGAACAATCGCATTTCTTGGACGATTTCACCTGGCAACATTTGGAGTTTCCATGAGTGCAAGCGGCGTGTTGTAAACAGAGCAGGCCCAACATACCGACGACAAAGCCGCAGCCAGTTGGGGGCAGCTGTGGGATGAATCACTGCGCCGACGCACACACACGCGCACACACACACGCCCGCGCACACACACGTAATCTTGGGTGGGAACACACAGATGCTCCCCTGGATAACAGCTGGAGCGGAACAAAATACGAGAGCGAGAGTAATACTTTGAATAAATGGTCGGCGGAGGCGAAGGCTACGGGTGGGTAGCATGAAGTGTTGAGCAAGACTGCTCCTCTTATGATGCCGCTTATAAATCCCGTACTTTGCCGGGATTCTTACCTGGACTTTTTTTTTGTGGTTGGAAAAAGACAAAAAACAACCGCAGTTTTCTTTCGTGTCTTGCTTTTTTTGTGTCTTTGCCTTACCCGGCCGGGTGTTCTTCGTTGTCTCGTCGGTTTGCTCGCACTTTGTTGCCTGCTGCTCTCCACCAGTCCGGCGGGTCATTTCATTGCTTGTGTTTGCCGTCTCGGCCCTCGTTCTGGTTAAGTTAAGCCTTTTTCCTTGTGTATGCTTTGCTACTTGGAACCTTGTTATTTTTTTTGTGAAGTTTGTCCATCCATTTTCTTAACCGCTTCTCCTCAGGAGGGTCGTGGCCTTGCCGGAGTCTATCCCGGGGACACCCCGAACTGGTTGCCAGCCAATTGGAGGGCACACGGAGACAAACATCTGCGCTCACAGTCAATTTTATTTTATTTTTTTGAAGAATCCTGCAAAAAAAAAAAAACAAACTTTGATGTTGGGGCTTCCACTAGATGCAGCAGAACGACAGAAAAATAATAGTGCAGAGTCAGTCGTCATCCTTGAAGGGGACTGCCCTCAGCTGACTCTTGACCTAAAAACAAGCCAGTTATGTGCGGCATGACAACAAAGCAGTTGATAAAAATCAATCTCGCCAGGCACTTTTGTCAAAACTTTCCAGCTGAGTAACGACTCGCCGAAGCACACGGCCAGTTTGGAAAAAGGACGGATGACTAAGCCGTGCACCTGCCTCACTTTCGGGCTGTAACGCTGACAGGAGGAGATGGAGGGGAGGGCTGAGTTCCTGTGAAAAAAAGGAATTTCCAAGGACGGGGAAGATGTGGTGAAATCATATTGCGCAGCGTGTGACCCGTACAGCTGCGGAGGGAGGGGAATGCTGCTGCTGCTGCTGCTGTTGCCGCTGCTGCGTGTGCAATAGCATGAATCACCGGCAGAGTTCCTCAAAATTCACAATCTACCTTCACCTCACTTCCACAATCTCTCTCTCTCTCTCTCTCTCTCTCTCTCTCTCTCTCTCTCTCTCTCTCTCTCTCTCATCTTTTTGCTTTGTCTTCCTCAACACAGGTGTACGCAGCAAAGTAAGCCGATACCTTGAACTAAACGAAAACAAAGTGAGCACGATACACCACAAACACCCGCACACAAGCGCGCACACACACACACACACACACACACACACACACACACACACTCCAATTTACAGTACAATGAACAATGCCAAAGTCATCCATAGTTTCTTCATCGGCATGAGATCATGTGACATATATAACACAGAGCAGTCATGCACACACACACACACACACACACACACACACACACACACACACACACACACACACATACACTTCCTCCTCATCCTCCTCCCCGCAGTTCGGCGCAGGTGGCTGACTGCAGCAGCCGGAGCAACATTCCTGCTCCGTTGTTAAGTGACATCTCCCTTGTACGAGTGTCCTCATCCAGGAAAAGCAAATGACTCATGAGGTTGTTTACTTCACATGGCAGCCACGACCAATACGTGGAAGCTCGGAGGTGGAGGAAGGCTGCTCTATGGCCTGGACACCTGTTGGAGTGGGTGCAGACATGACTGATTGTGGCTACTCGGGAGAGACGCGGCGGCTGTTTTCCTGTACAATTCTGGAATGAGGCAAAAATCAACGCGTCACTCGAAAAGCCGGACTTGGCATCCACATTGAGGGCGGCAATACCAGCCAGACTTCACTGAATACACGGCTCAAATCTCATTTGAACATTTCAACAAAACATTCGTCCTTGAGCTTCGAACATCTCCCTCGCATTTCTGAGGTCGGGGTTGGAATCTCGATGCCGGCCTTTCCGCGCGGGATTTACCGCGTCGGAAGGCCTGCTTCCCGCCACTGTCCAAAAGCATTGCTTGGAGGTGCAACAAACACCCCAAATTGACCGTCGGTGTGAATGTGAGTCAAAACGCTTGCTTGTCTCAATATGCTGCCACCGGTGGGCCTTCAAAGTCGGTCGACCACCAACTGCTTCACTTATGAGCACAAAATGCGTGGAGTGATCATTGATTTGTCTTCCCTTCCGAAAATAATGGAACCGTGCGGCCAGTTCATTTGGCTGTAGACTGAAAGCTTTTTAGTACAAGAATTCAACATTTTGGCTTTTATTTCCACATCCCGTACTTGCATCTGGATCTGATACACAGCTCAGATGACTGCACCCTTTGTTTGGAAGTCAGTCAGTTTTTCCCGTGATCTCCAGTATTGGAACGTGTGACTGACAAGGGGGTTTTGTTGCCCAGGAGTGGCCTCGTCCAAGGATGATTCAAAGAGCTCAATCGGAGTCTTGACACCAACATGGGCAAGAGCCAGTTCGACCGTTTGGACTGCTCTGGCCAACGAAGAACCCGCTACTGCACTAAGTCACATATGTTGAATGCGTAGATCAAGAGAAACGGTTTGAGAGCTGTAGCGCTGTCGAGAAAGACCCTGAACCCTCAACAGCTTTCGGTGACATTCGCGACAACCTCCTGAGAGCAGCTGTGAAGGGACCTCGCAATCAACTGTTCACAGAAGACTTCATGAAGTACAGAGGCCAGCCACACCAGATGACCGCTCATCACCAAGAAGACCGGGAAGCTTTGGCTGGAACTTGCCAAAAGAACAGACATGAGCCAGAAAAAAAAAAAAAAATCATGGACAAACTTTTACGGACTTCTGCTTGTCTGACGCTTAAACAATTGAATTGTTCATGCACGTAAAGTCAAAACAATCATTTTCTCTGCCAATTCAAAGAACGACACAAGCAAACTCAGATTCTTCCTTGAGGACAACGAAAGACTCCTACAATAGCAAAGCAGGTCATGGGGGGCAAAATGTCCAAGATTTTTTTTTAACTGGCCAATTCAATCCCTCGACTCACACACTTTTACCCGCTCAAAATCAGAGAAAATGAATTGCGTCCTGTTATTTATATCAAAATTATATGTGCTGAGTCGTACTCTTTTTTAATCATGCAAATATTATTGCACCCCTTTCACTTTCTAACTCGCTAACAGTAGATTCCGGTACCCCCGCATGTGTCTTGTTAAATAGGTTTAATTTTTGGGGGTGCTGCATTCTGGTCCCTACTTAGTGGCAAATCTGTGACTTTAAGCATGCCGATAATGTTATTTTCAACAAGCGGGGCATGGGCCTTGACAACTTTTATGAGCGGGTCTTACTGGGCTGCACCTTGCAGCTGACAGATGGTTCAACATCAAGAGAGGGAAAATGTTTTTTTTTCTCTTTCTCGCTCTCTCTTTCATAATAAACAGATAAAGAATAAAATGTGATGATACCAGCCATGGCCACCTATGACCACTGGCACTACTTATTGAGCTACAATAATGGAGCTGTATCCAAACAAAAAAAAAAATTACAAAAATAATTTATGTTATTGCTCAGTATTGATTTAAAAATATATTCATTATTGAGCTTATTGTTTCTTATGTCCGAAACATCAGAACCCATATGTTATAAATCCTGTGACTGAAATTGGTGATTAATTTGATCATATTATCATTTCTAGCGTGGCGATATAACCCTTAGCAGAGGCAACGAGTGAGGATGTGACAGTTTCGATCTTCAACAAGAACTTAAAATTGGAGCAGTTGCGACATCACCAAGAATAGAGCACAAAGACAAGGCCACCTGTAGGAGGCTCTCAGTTCCTAAGCCTATGAATAGGAATATATTGAGTGATAAATAGAATACAGGGTGGCAAGCAGCCGTTGAGAAGTTCCCGGGTGAAGTGAAGAGGCTGCCGACATCTTGATCTATTTGAGCTCTGGGGGGGCGATTGCTTAATTGAGAGCTTTGGAATGTGTCTTTAGGACTGATTGAACGGTTAAATCCGTCCACAGCCCCAAGCTCGCCACAGTGCCCCGGTGGGCAAATGTGTTATCGAGGGTCCTCTGTGTGGTCCGCCAGCAACCCCCCCCCCCTTCAACTAAAGGCTGAGTCCGTTTTCTGGCTCCTTGTCCTCCTTTGATATCCAGAGTGATGGAATGGAGGAGTAAAACTGCAAAGAGGGTGGGAGGGAGCGGGCGTCGGCAGGGGGATTTTTTTTCAACTCTCCCTTTTAATCCGCACCACTCCCGGCCTGAAAAAAATGCAAAACGGTTCGG
>NW_017805546.1:2965068-2980573 GCF_001891065.2 Hippocampus comes
GGGGGGGGGAAGGGGGGTGGGGGTGTTGCCGAGTCTCCCGAGTTGCCAAGCGAACGCCATATGGGCAGCTCACTGGTGTTACTGGGGGCCCGGGGCTGTTCCCAGAATTCACATGATAATGAAGCCCGGGGCCATTCAGAGTGCCGGCCTAAAGCTGGGCCTAAGAGCTTTTGATAGCCCCCGGCAGGCTGCGGGCCTGCCCACCCCGGGACCAGCAAGCTTTCCTGCCAGGCCGAAACCACCTGTTTGATTTTCCCAGGGCCCTGCCGCAGTGCGACAGCATCGCGGGGGCGGCGAGGGGCAGCAAAGGAATGCCTCACGTTGTGTCACCAAGTGTGGACTTCCCATTTACTTCCTCTTTATAATCCCGCAGCCCTCCCCTCACGTGCGCTCACAGTTGGTCACATAAATATAACCTAGATGTGCACGCGCGCACACACACACACGTACACACACACACACAAAAGCACACACTACTGGCTTTCCCTTTATCAACACAGTTCCCGGGAGAAGAATGGAGTTTGAAAGTAGGGCACCTTCTGCTGTTCTAGGAGCTTCACACAAGCTGATTCCTGGAAGCGGCGCGTCTCTTACGTGGGAACCGGGGGACCACGCTCCTGGGCAGGGCGGGGGACCACTTGGGATGGGGACACAGCGGATCAAGCGATGGGAGTGGTGAAAGAAAGAGAGTGAAGCCCTTCCAATCGTTGAGGGGGGGATGGGGGGAAGGAGGTCGAGCTATGTTCACTGGGGGCACATTCCTTTATCGTGAGAATGGCGGGCCGGTAATCATAACGCCAGCGCAGACGTGGCAGATGGCCTCAAGCCTCACGCGTTGCAGCTACTGTACATTCAAAACAAATCACGGGTGAACACAGTCCCTCAATCAAACAGTCGGTTGCAAGAATGATGATTTATCGATTGAATTTTCCTTCGAGGACTCCCGCGCCAAAACATATAAAATCCCAATTCAATGCGCTCGATCCTCCGGGCAGGATTCTGCGGTGAAATCATGTGATGCAGAGGCACCGGGAGCAGGTGTGCAGGTGTGGCGCCTTGTACTCTGCAGCCGCTGCTGGTTCACAGTGCGAAGGCGGGGCGGCGTTCCTGCAGTTTAACCTGAACTGCCGCCTCGCTAAAGGCGAAACACCTGCAACACGGTCACGGAGTGAGCTGGAAACGGCGAGGGTGCGAAGGGGGCGGTGTCTGGTCTCATCTCACCTAGCAGGGTCTCCAGTTGCTGCTCTGCTTTGGCACATTATTCAGGCGAGGTGCTCAGGGGACGGCAAAGCAGTACAATGGCTGCACACGGCGTAGCCCGACATCGATGGGGACAAGAATACACGTCGCTACGCCTGTCGCACCTGGACTCCTTTCTGGAGGGCTCATGAATGGATAAGCAGATTCCCCACACCCGGGGAAATTCGCACGGCCTCGTCGGTGCGCCCTCGAGATACGTCGACAACAAACAAGAGCGGGAAACCCGAGCGCGGGCAGAGACTGCGGCTTGCGGAGGTGCGACTTGAATGTCAAGAGCCAAACAAAAACCTCCCCGAGGCCCAAATAACTCGATTATATAGCCGCTCCCACAATCAAAACCAAAGTGTCGGGCCCAATCTGTTCAACGTCAATGGCGGCTCTCGTTTGTCAAGCCCATCCAAGAGGTTGGTTCTCAGGCGCCGCGCACAATGCCCGGTGACAAACAGGAGGGCTCTCCTTTTAGGCTTGCCTGCCACCGGGAAGCCCGTCTCAAGTATTAATCTTTGGGTGCAAGAGTGGAGGAGAGGGCCCGGCCATTGTCCCCCAGGCTCGGGCCCTCTGAATGGGGCTTTGTCGAGTCCCCAGCTGCCAGTGTCCGAGCTCCCTCTTTGGGCTCGGGCTCCCATGTCCCCCCCACCACCACACGGCCATGCCGACCGGACGCCTCTGTGCAGCTGCGGGCGGGCCGGCGTTTGTTTGCGCGCCCGGATGAAGAGAGGGGTCAGGTGACGGACGCATCAATGGAGGGCTCTCGCGGGTCGTTTTTCAACCGTCGCCTTCGGTCGCCATGGGATCCCACGCAGGTCTCGCAAATCAGTAAAGTCCGATAAATGCACCCAAAATGGTGTCAAGTCCACGGAGAGCCCTCGGCACTTCACTTCAACTCAGCTGTATTTCTCCAGCACTTTAAAACAACCGCCGCGGTCTCCAATGTGCTGGACAGGGAGCAAAAAGCATTCACACAACAACCCCAAAATACAACAATCGACGAACCACAGTAGAAAGCGCACAAAAAGCTCAAGTCTCATGCTGAATAGCAACAAGCACTGTGAAAAGAAAATAAAGCCAGAGCAGCATCGCCATACATACGGGCCGCACTTCCTGACCTTTGACCCTCCCACTGTGGTTAAGTCCCCTCAAAGCCCCCTACAACATTTTTTACACCACGGACTGGTTTCACGGACATGGCTTGACCTTTGCTTTTTAAATTTGGTTATGAGTTTATTTAGAGCAGGTTTGGTGATATTTATTGGTTTTTAAGTGCTTCTTTTTGTTGTTGTTGTTTTTAAATTCGTTTTAGTTTTTCGAAGATTTGGAGTGTATGTTGAATGCAAGATTGAAAATAAATAAATAAATAACAGCCACTAAGCATTGTTTAATAAAGTAAAGTAAACTACTCAAACGACAATTTGGCCTTCCTCGCCCTGCATTACATTTTAAAATAATGCCGAAAGGTTCATGTATGATATTAATTGACAAAGGTGGAAAGAAAGAATGTTTTGCCATTTTTTTATAAGCGCGAGACATAGTTTCAGTTAGTTTAGTTGCAGTTCGTTTGTTAGTTTTCCTGAACTACAATAACCTTGGTCATGTTGTTTATGCTCACGCTGCGCTCTTGTATTGCCTCAGTTGGTCATGAGTTTCAAGTTAAATTGTCTTCAAATCAATTTAAGAGAGCCTCTGGGATTTGTTTGGTTCTTCACCAGCCTGCTAAGGAGGGGAGAGGTGGAGGGTGGGGGGGTGCAATCAGGCCCGTCCCCCGTGGGCATCTTCTGGCCACCAGCTGGGAACAGCTGGTCCCCCTTCTGCTACCAGCGGACCCGCACTCTGTTGGAGTCCCGGTAAAGAGACGGCCTCGCAGGACCTGACAAGCGGCGAGCATTCAATCACAGGCGTCCTTCCGCTCGTGAAAAGGCCTCATTCGGCTGTACGTGCACTTTCTATACATGTGCACCCATTGTTCATTGTAAAAGCTGGGCAGTTTTGCAAAGTCAGTGTCAATTCACGCGCCCGTCCGCGATGTGCGATGTCACCAGCGAGACAGTTTGCGGGAAGAATGAAAAAGTTGTGATGGGTCGGGGCGGGGGGGGGGGGGTCGGGGGGCGATGACCAGCCGACGCAAAAGGGACTCGGGCGTTATTAAATTCGCAACAAGCCGTAACACTGTCTCCCATTGTATTTCCCTCCCCCGAACCGGGAGCGTAGAAAACACTAGCAAGCATCCTCTCCACCTCAGCCCCTACTCACTAAACGCAAGCCCCCCTCGCCCCCACCTCCCGCCATCCTCCCCTCCCGCTCGCACCCCCGACGAAAGCTCTCTCTCCAGGCAATTGCCACTGGAGTGGAAAGTATTCCAGAGTACAATGTCTGTGCTCTCAATGGGTGCTTTAGCATGCCACCAGTGCGCTGTCACCAGCAGATGGGGAGCTAATTAGAAGCCATTAAAGGGCTTTGATTGTGTGTGTGGGAACCAGGCAAGGGGGAGATGGCCACCGGGGTGTAAGGAGGGCTACGTTTTGGGTCTGTCGCTCTCTCTCACACGCACACACACACACACACACACACAAACACACACACACACAAAACAGTCGAGAGACCAAATCGCCGTCGTTGGGCCAAGGACAGAGACCAGAGGACACCTGTGGACCTTCAAGGATAGCATGCGGAGAGTCGAACCTTCACAGAAGAGCAGCCAGGGGAAACAAAAAAACAAAAAGCAAAAAAAAAAAACACACAGCAGTCGGCTCCGGCCAGTCTGCGCTGCTGATGACACATCTCTGAACCAGGATTCCCACAGGAAGTGAGTCCCAACCACGGGCCCTCAGTCATTACAGAGGGAGGTGCCAAGCCACAGCACAGTGCACCAGCACCTCCAGGAATCCAGGCAGCTGGCACACGGCAGCACAAAATCTCACCATCCACTTCCGGTCCAGGGTGGAGCGTCGCGGCGTGTCTTTCATCAATCAGCTGACGTTGAGATGTGACAATGCGGTTGTAGTTGACGCCACACGCACGCGCACGTACGCACACGCACGCACGCAGGCCTTCCTGGTCACACATGAGCCTCTCTACTCACCGGCTCACCTGCACACAGGTGTGATCATTATCAAACAAACAGGAAGAGCCTGCCCGGGAACTGGAAACTAATCGCACAGCTGCGAGGAGACAACCTGATTTCCAACAGCATTTCTGAAACCTTTCTATCCAAGAAAGAAAAATTGGCTTCCCCGTCACCGTTGTTGTGCCTTCGGCCACTTTTCATGTTTCAGGAAGTAGTAAGACGGCGACATATTGTCCCGGCGGTCATAAAAAACAGCGGCTAAAGTGTGCTGGAATGTCCCATTTCCTCTGAAGGAATTCCTGCATCCACTTTTCCTGAGTTGAGTAGCAGTAATGTGCTTTACTCACACAAGTGATAAAGAGGGCGTACGACTGAAGAGGCTTCCCCTCGACCGAGTGAAACAATGTCTCCGACAAAACAAAGCCCCCAAAAGTGGCCAAGATATACAATGTTCTTGAAAAGGCTTTCTGCTGTTTGATGGCTGCCGGATGCCGCGACAGACCGTCACAAACGGTAGCCTGTCAGCACAACATAAAATAGAGGTAAACGGGGCAAACAACTAACGGGCCCGCTGGGAAATGAAACCCGTGCGCGGCGCGGCGCGGCGCGGGCGTCCCGTGCCGTCCCTCCTTCGCCTGCCATTCTGTCGCTTCAAATCAGGAGCTAACGTGGTTCACTTTTCTTTGGTCTCATCTGCCTCTCGCCTCTGTCTCCTCTCGCCTTGATGTGCTGTAAACAGGCTAAAAAGGGCCCAGCTGTGTGGAGTTATTGTTGCTGTCAGTAGGAAGTGCTGATAGCTTTTGCAGCTGAACAAAAGCTGGATGAGGAGAGTGGAGGGGCGCTCCAGACACGGTGGCTCCAGCCTAGATTCTCTCCCACAATCCCTGCGTTGCGCTCCCATTGTTCTGCCCACCCGGCCCTCCCACCGCCTTGTCAGCTGCGACCTGGGACAGAGGGCAGCGGTGGGGGTGGGGGGTGGGGGTGCGACTCGGGGAGAAGTTTTTACAAGTTACTGCAACAGAAGGAAGAAAAAGCCTTGGGGTAGGGAGATTGGTAAAAAGAAAACAATGAGTCACGGCTCTTTGAATAGTTTTGAGAGTGAAACGAGTATGATTGACAAAAGTATTTCTCAAATTGCAGTTGTAAATTAATAACAAAGACAGTAGAAAGCACAAAAACAGTCCAACTCAAAATCAAGTCTCATGTTGAGTCAAACGCTGAAGAATCAAAATGAGTTTGAAGACGAGTTTTAAAGATGGCCAGCGAGGGGGCTTGCCCAACGTTCAGCGGGAGGTCATTCCAAAGACGGGGAACGCCCAACGCAAAAGGCTCCATCCCTTCTGACCCTGCGCTCAGTCGCAGGTATCTCTAACGGTGTCTCCTCCATAGGCCTGAAGCACGGGCAGGTGCGTAGGGGCAGAGGAGCTCAGAGAGGTCAGGCGGGGCCAGGAGGCCATTTCAAGATTTGAAAATAAATCATAGTTATCTTAGAAACAACTCGAATAAAATATTTTGGGGGCCAGTGACGGGACACCAGAGTAGGAGTGATGCGCTCCCTCTTGCGAGTACCAGTCAAGAGGCCAGCAGCAGCAGCATTCTGGACCAACTGGAGACACTTCATGGAGGATTGGCTGACTCCAATGTCAAGTGCGTGACAGGAATCCACCCGGGATGTGACTAACACTTGAATGACTGTTTCAAGGTGCTGTTGAGAAAGGAGAGGCTGCCTCAGCTGAAAGAAGATGGATTCGACGATGGCACCGATTTGCCGGTCCAATTTCAAAACACTGTCCAGTTTAAGACCCAACGAGGAGACTGTTGGCTTGGGTTGAAGAAGGGCCACTGGAACCAAACACCGTCACTTCTGTATTGTTTTCATTGAAATTCAAGAAATTTACTGCCATCCAAGGGCTCGGTTTCCTCGAGACAGGATAAAAGTGGCCTCAATTTTTTGCGCAGTGGGACATAGATCTGACGGTCACCTGCATAGCAGTGGAAGGAAATACTGATGAGGCTCATAGAGTAAGATAGAATATGTGGCCTTGGATTTTTTTTAAATCATGTCAATTCCTTGCTTTTTGTGTACCAGCAGAATTATTTCACACAAATGGGCAAAAATGTTGGCACCCCTAACAAAATATCGTGTTGCACAGCCTTTGATTTCTGCTCTTCTCAATGATACTTGTGCAGGTGTCAATGGGTATTTTGGCACCTTGCTCGTGAGAAAAACTGCTCCGGCTGGTTTGAAATGGGGCCTTGTCCAGCCATCGTGGTTCAGCTCCTTCCAACGGATGTTCATTGGGGTTTAGGTCTGGGCTCATCGCAGGACAAAATAAATCACCCCTTAAGTCACTGGACTTTGGGAGATTTATTGCAAAGATTTTGTGGGGGGAGAATTTTAATGTAAGGTGATTTTTGTCCCCCTCTCTTAAACTGAGCTATAGTTTTTAAAATGTCTGAAATTACAGTGTGTACATTTGGCAAAGACATGGACAAAAGACAAGAACAACAACAAAATGCCCACGTGAAAGTAATCACGTGAAAGAATGCAAGTGATGTGTCCAAATGCGAATTCAGCTCCTCCTCCTCCTCCGCGTCCTCCCGCCGAGCTCGCGCTCGTCTCGCGGCGACCTCGCAGGTGCGCGGGGCGGTCATCTCATCTGGTCGCTGCGAGGTGATAAATGAGCGAGCAAGGTCCGGAGCCGGTTTGTTCTCGGGCCGCAGGTGAATGGCGGAGCGAGGCGGTGCCAGCGCTCTTGTTTGACGTCTCCACGGAGACCGCCCGAGCGGCGCCAGGCAGACAGGCGTCAAGGCCCCAATGAATGGGTGACGTCACCGCGCTGGCGCCTGCCAGTCTGCGCGCTGCGCGGGCTTGTTTGGACAATCCGCGAGGGGAGGGGAGGAGGGGGGTAGGGGGGGCGGAAGGCACAGCCAGCCATGTGAATGGGAGCCTCGGCACACACACACAGCAGAAACATGTGAAGGAATCTGTGAAAAGTTCGCACCACCACCAGCAACACACTGCTCGTCTTGTCGATGCGGAAGAGGTTGGGGAAGAGTCGAACAAGCGAGCAAGGAAGGAAGACAGCTTGGAGCTGCAGCCACGACCAGTGTGTGTGTGTGTGTGTGTGTGTGGGGGGGGGGGCTTGATTTTACAGCTTAGAACTTCACTTTCCCTGTTGAAACCAAGGGGAGGAAGTACGTTGCTTAGGAAAGAAGTTCATTTCAACCAATCGTGACATCATATCGTTTGTTTTGAGATTCATTACTGACTGTCATGTTATCTAAATGATGTCTTTTGTTGGTTACATTTTGTTTTGGTTTTAGTTTTAGTAGACCGAGATGATATTCAAAACTTGAATCCCACTTACTGCTTTCGCAAACCGAGTCCGCTCTTGCATTTTTAATGTATTACACTCATCACAACGCCTCATTGGAAAATTCAACAATGGATGATCATGAGGGGTGGGGGGAATCAACGCATGTCCACGTGTTTCAGTATAGTTTATGTGTATAGTGAGGACATATATGTGGAAATTAGGCATTTGTTGCAGGATGTATCTGTTTCGGATTTTACTTTGGAGAGAATACAGTCTTACAATATGGGCTACTTACAGTATAGATTGTTAAATTCTTATTTTCTGTAGCGCCTGTCCAAAATAAAACGTTCGGCCCCTCAACTTGTTTTTGACACTGATTTTCAAACATGCCTTAACTTTCAATTTCAAGCACAACAGGTTTTTGATTTTTTTTTGTACGTTTCACCTGCAAAAGCTCGTGCAAGACGGATTTTACCCCCGAGGCAGCCCCCCTCAAAAGAACACCTGTTGCTGAACTTAACCCTCAATTCAAAAATTTGACTGAATAATATGTTACTCTATTACATATTATCCTATCATATTACCATGATGAAAACCTGATGTGCTCGAGAAAAAAACGAGGGCAGATTCAGAGTCAGTGAAATGTAAGCAAAATTTGTTGAGCAGTGTAATATTCTATATGTCCCAAAGTGAAATTTAGCTTTGGGCTTCATGGAGGCGTGCTTGTGGCGCTCGGCCTACCGCGGTGCACAACTGCAGCGGCTTCCACAATGGCCTAATTAACCCGCCGCATTCGTGCATGCATTCATTCATTCCTTCCCTCATTCCTTCTCATCATCGCAGCACCCCGTGACTGTCCCCCAGGCAATCTCCACCTGCAGAGTCCCCAAGCCTCGCAACGGACAGCTGGATTCCCACATATTAGCCATAAAAGACACACATTTGTTTCCATTTGTAACGCCGTCCCTCAAACAGATTAGAAATCCCGATAACCGGGGGGAGCTCGCCGATTGGACGGGACGTGAGCGCGTTCGTACGAAGGCTGACATGCGATTGGCTGAGCTCCGGCGAGGCCGCGCCCCCTCGCGGCGCTCTCTCTATATAAAATTCGGAAGCCTCGCCATGTGGACGTCGCAAGCTGTCAACATTACCTCGCCGCCATCCCTAAAGGAGAATCTCGCCCGAACAAATCAACTCTTCTAGTTTGCGTGCGCGTGTCGGGGGAGTACGGACCGAAAACCTGTGCCCGCCATGAAGGTCGTTGGATCTACTTGCGCCTTGAAGAGCAAAGTGGGCGGCGAGGACATGGTACGCTGCTTATCCGAGCAGAGCCTCGCCATCTCCAAGTGCAAGATCCCGCTGCTGGACGAGCAGATGAGCGTCTTCCTGCAGGACATGAACAGCTGCTACAGCAAGCTCAAGGAGCTCGTGCCCACCCTGCCCACCAACAAGAAGGCGAGCAAGGTGGAGATCCTGCAGCACGTCATCGACTACATCTGGGATCTGCAGGTGGAGCTGGACGAGCCGGAGAGGAGCCGCCACCAGCCCGGCGGCGTGCAGCCGCGCACGCCGCTCACCGCGCTCAACGCGGAGCTCGCCAGCATCGCCGTCGAGGTGATTATGCGATCACGCTCTCATTTCGTTTTACGTCAAAGCGTCTACGTACGGTCGCGGTGTCCTAATAGTCGGTCTCCCTTTGCAGAATGGCTGCTCGGATGACAGGATCATGTGCCGCTAAGAGCCTCGCGAAGCGTCTGGAGCTTCAACGAGGCTTTCCCAAGGTGTCCCCGCGCAGCATCCACGAAAACCTTGAACTGTCGGTGCAGGAGGGGGGCGGTTCCCACTGCCAGAAAAACGAGAAAAAAAGCTAGAGGCGTTGCGTGGACGTTCTCCTGGTGACGAGGTTACAAAGCAAGAAGTCACCCGAGCCTCTCGAGTTATCAAGAGGCTCCAGAGAGAAAGCGAGAGGGAGAGAAAGACGCGAAGCAGCGGTTGGGCTCCACAGAAGACTGGGCTGCCCACTGGGACCAAGACTGGACGAGTCCAGCGCAACCAGCAGAACCTGTTGCGTGTTCTACAAAGCTCGTGTTACATGCTTGTCTCCTGTGCAAACAAAACAAAAAAAAAATCATTCCAGAAATTTGTATTTTTTAATTCTCAGATTACTGAGCGACAAACAGTATTGTATATTACAATGCCACATGATGTGTGAACATATTGTTTTCTTACAATGTACATTTTTTTTTATTAAAACAATACGATTATTTTTTAACTTGTTGTCTGCGCACGTTTATCCTTCTTCTACACACATAAGAGGCACCGATTCCTTGCATGCGTGAAAACTAACACTTGGCTGTTATGACATTGTAATGGGCCATATTGGAGCAAAGTCTCATGCAGGTGGAATCGACTGCGATTGGCGTTTAAGGCTGCTGTCGCACTCAAGAGAAACGGCGCAGTCAAGCCAATGAGTGTTAAATCTGGTAACATCAAGCCAAAAGCTGGTTCAAGACTTCATTTGGGTCAGTGCGGTGACCTGTGTGACCTTCCGAGAGGATGTTCCACTTGAAATGCTTCAAAATGGAGCAAAAAGGACACAAGCGTAGCTTTATAAGACTCCCTTCACAGAATATGGTTTCATCTTATTGTTTTAAGCTTAGCATGAGATTTGTTTTTAAATGGCATAAATATAAATAATGTACTGGGTAAGTGTTTCAAAATAGTTTCATGTAACCACCTGTCCAGAAGGTGGAATGTGTTTAACACGACAAAAGACTTTGAAGCCACGCAAAACAAGTTGGCTTGTCCCTGAGTGCGTCTTTTTACATATTCTTACACCGCTGCTCATGTCTTGTTCGTAACCTCGAAATCTCTTAATTACATTCAATATTAGTGTGAAAAACATTTTGGTCCACAAATCTTTATCATGTAAAGCATCAAATGAAAAAAAAAACTGAGCGTGTTCTTGAGTAATTAAAAAGTATCTATTTTTTTTATTTTTTTTCTTTCGTTTTGCAAAACCTGAGAATTTTCCAAAAGCACTGATAAATGTTTTTTTCATGAAAAAATAAGGATCAATATGACAAAATACGATACTAACTACCCGGTACTGCAACATGAGTAGCCCTAATAATTGTGCTGTGGATTTGGAATGATGTGCAGGATAAACTCGGTGTCTCGCTAATGTCAACATTTTGAGTGAGTTGATTTTTTTTTTCTTTTGTGAAAAATGTACCAAATGAGTTTTTGCACTTGGAGGAATGTCGCTTTGCTGTTCAGCAGTTTTGTGCCATCCTTGAATGGTCCTTTTTAGGCAAGAGAAACTTGGTGATTTTGTTGGTTGCTCCTTTGTTGCTGGGTTAGGGTAGTGGACCTATTAGCAATGATATGTGATCGAAAATGAAATCGATGAAGAGAATGTATTTTGCACACATTTTGGCCGTATTTAAAAGAGCATTTATGTCATCTGGCTAGGGAAGTGTGTGGTCTTATTTGCGGCGCCCACCCTCCTCACGCTGCCCATCCCTGACCTAAGTCATAATTACAATAAATATTTGTATGAAAAACAGTCTGGCTAAATCGGACGGCGAAACAAGTATTGCCGCGTGCGTGCCTTCTTGCGCTATCTGACAACGTATTCTGCCTCCTCTTCGCAAACGACTGTAAGGCATTCGTACGCGGAGGTGATCGTCAAGCAGTTACGCCCCGTTTTCTGACGCTTTGCGGGGGTCTCTCGAGGCCTGGGGTCCAATGACAAGGCGTCAGTCAGCTACAAAAGTAGTTTCCCTTCGTCAGGCGTCACTTCAAGTTGCTGTTTCAATGTGTTCTGTTGTAAATCAGCATGCGCGGCGCACGGGTTAAGAACAGGCACCGGCTCAAAGATCGCTCCTAAGATTTATTCTGTCTCCCCGATGCAATGTTTTTCCCATTTCCCCCGCGGTGCGAAGCGCGCAGCTGCGGGCCGGCGTGGCCGCCCGGGCGCCGTGTGATCGTGTTTGCGCGATAGCTTTGTGCCAAGGGCAGGGGCGGGGGTGGGGGTGTGCAGGGAGCAGGCGCGAGGAGGGAGGGAAGGAGGGGGCGGGCGGCCGGGCCCAGACTGAGCGGCGCCGCGGCACACCTGGGGAAGTTCAGGTTAAATAGCTCCACATTCCTCAACACACAGCTGATTGAAACATTAACAAACAGTAATCCGCGGGCCAGGCCGCAGATGGGCCGGGAAGCGAGCCAACGCACAGACAGAGAGACAGAAACGGAGAAGGGAGAGAGGAAGAAGAGGGGGCCCGGAGGGGGGGGGGCAGTCTCGCTTTGGCACAGATTCCCACACTACTAGCTCGTGATTGAGATCTGCAATAACACGTCATATTTTTATAAGCACGCACACACACACACACACACACACACACACACACACGCCCCCCGCATACACAATAGGAACATTCACGTTCGCGACTATTTCGAGACGATTCACAGCATTTCTTGTACATTTGTATTGTGCTGCCTTCGTGAAACGTCAACGCTGACCCCAACGCTGCCTTTTCGTTGCACTGTGATGCGCCTTTTGTAAGCAAATACCTCCCTCTAGCGCTCGTCTGCAGGCATTGCAGTCATAGTTTAGTAGAAGAACCTTTTGTCTTGTCGACTGGGCTGCGTTACGGAGCAACATCGCCCCCCGTCTTGGCCAAAGTGTAAAATGGACTGATGCTTTGGCTCAAAAATGGCAATTTATTATTGAACGAAGGAATTATACATTCATTTAGAGATATTAAATTAACGATTAGAATTATGTAATGACATAAAACATCGTTTAATGTATGAAAAAAAACTTTTAATATTCATATTTTATGTAAAATAAATACTTCAGGGAATGATTTCATGAGACTGGAATTTTAAAACGGACAGATAAGGCAGTTGTTTATTTATTTAATGAATTAATGCAAGAAATATTCCAGGACTTCTCGGTCGGCCTGATTACAGAACGGAGCGGGCAGTAAATGGGCTATAGTTTGACCACGAGCGTCGAATTGTTGTGTATTTTGAATTTTTGCTGTGGTTATTTCCTAACGCATTCTGCGCCAAGGCGCATAATTTACATGAAAAAAAAATCCCACAGCGCACCACCAGACATAATGTTTCAAAATGGAGATACTGCACTGGCTGAATGTCATTTGGCTCAAACGGTACTTGGTGTGAAATCTGAGCCTGTTTCGGTGTGCTGTCCTGTAAGGTGATTCGCCACACTTGTAGGAAGCCACGATTTGTATTCCATCGTCTCAGTGGCAAGAGGCACATGTTAACGCTACCTTCTGCCTTCTAGTGGAAGAGCATTGAACTGTTCTATCTTCACTTACGTCACCGGCATCCAACGATCAACAACTATGTCGGATCATCCCCCACGGAACACACACATATGGTACTCGATATTCAGGCGAACGTTGCATTTGTCGATTTTCCTTACCGCTTGTCCTTTATCTGTGTTTTCAAACCTTAACCTCTTGCCTGTGAGGCAGATGCGCCTGCCACCGGTTAACCAGTAATATGAACCGAAGGTTATTCTACAATAAATTGACACGTAGTGGTTTCGTTTGTTTATTTTGTAAACATAATATACCAGCTGATGTGCCCGCTGATAATCATAAGTTCGCAATCAACGTGTTTAAATAGAATTTTGTATTTACATCAATATCAACAACTGAACCCCCCCCCCCACCCTGTAATATACATCCTGTAAAATAACAAAGCTATTCATGTCCCAGAGAAGGCAAAACAGCTCCATGTTCATTTGCGTCGCTTTGCACTTCATTCAAATATTACAAAGTTCTTTTCCACCAAAGTAGTAAAATCTGGGCATCGAATGAAGTTGTATTTGCGCCGTTGATATGACTGGAATTCAACCTTGCTTATTTGCATTAAAAAAAAACTGTGCAGCGGGGAATTTCTAAATCCTTCCTGCACAGAGCTCCGAACAACTTCAATGTCCCGTCTATGACTAAAATATATCACCCTCATATGCGTTTACAGGTGTATGATATGTACCCATTTACCATCTGAAAAAAACAATGATATATCATTAAAAATGTACACCCAAATCCTTAAAAACTATACAAAGATGTGGAAAACTATCTTTGGATTGCGCTTGTTGAAAAGGTAGATTGAGCAGAATAAGAGTCCAATGGAAAATGACAAAATGGCTTAAAAAAACAAAACACCCAAATAAAATAAAATACACTCCACAGAAAGAGGAAGCCGGAAGGAGAACAATGTGAGGACCGGACACATGATGAACTGCCCATTTTTTGTTTGTTCATGTCCTCGTTATACTGCAGTGAAATGCACATCCAAAGCTCATCCCGCACGTCACCTGACAGAACAGCTTTAACGTGACTGACAGTCCAAAAAGACTTCCACCACTTTCCAAGAGCACAATACAAAAGCTCAAAAGCCTTCAGTTCATCAGATCCTTGTCACGATTAAAAGTGCCTCGCTAAGACATGAAATACACACATTCGCAGAAAAAAAAAATTACAGCGTTTAAAGCGTGGGGGTGGGAGGGGATTGGGGGGAAGGGTGAAGACAAATGAAGGAAGGGAAGTCCCGTCAGAACTGTAATATTAGGAAAGGCGTGAAAGGAAGAAAAAAAATTAACCAAATCAGCTGTGACCTCGCGGACCCCCCCCCCAAAACACAAACCAGTCTCATTCTTTGTGCAATAATAAGCCTTGAAAAATCACGGTTGATATATTTTGTCGAATATGTACAATTCCTATTCACAGATGATGTTTGAGACATCTAATACTGCAGTACCATTTGCTTGCTTAGAAGAGAGGTTGAGATGCTCACTTACAGACGAAAACATTGACATTATTGCTCCAATCTGTATACCGGAAGAAAGTGTGCTTATATTTTCCAATGACTTTTGCATGAGGCCATCCAGACAATTAAAAACAAACACAAACAAAACAACAACAACAAAAAAAAAAACAACCATAAAAAATATATAAAAAAACAAACCCATTGTTGTGAAGGCATCAAATTTCTCGTAAGGCTGTAAAGATGAGGAAATATTGCATCAATGGTTTTCCATCCAGAAACCTCCAAGTAAAGTGCAGTCAGAGCCAGTTGTACCGTCGCTCCCCGTTTTGCTCAACACTGCCTGCCATCTCCAAGTCTTACACACGCGCACATGCACGTGCACACACACAGACACACACACGCGTCCTAATATGAGGGTGCAAAGCTCCAGTTGGAGATACAACCTGGCACAAATTCATCCTGAGGGCAATTTTGCTCTCGGATGAGCAGTGTGTTGTGTCGATGTCGTTCATGTTTGATGCTGGAGAATAATGTTTAGGTGTTCTCTGGGCCCAGACCTTGGTGGGTCCCTAAGCGATACTTCTGCAGAGAGGAGGTAAAAAAAAAAGAAGAAGACAAAGATGTGACATGTGCGATGAGATGTGTTGCAAAACATCGTCAGAAGCGGAGAGCCTGATCAGGTCCCATCGGCATCCGACCCATTCCCATAGGGTTCATGCCCATCTGACCCTGCATTGGTCCTGGCATCTGGCCCTGCATTTGATTTTGCATCTGGCCCGGCATTTGGCCCATTTGGGCTGAGCCGGCACCACCGACCGCGCCGGTTCTGCCAAGGGAGTTGTTCATCATCATGTTCCCAAACTGGCCCTGGTTCCCCTGCTGCGCAAACTGTTGCTGGGGATACGAGCTGCAGGAAGGATGCAAAGAACCGCTGAGTCATGCGCCGTAGATACCCTCCAACTCTTTGCACTGCATGCAACTGATTTGGGGTCAAGTAAGGTTGGGAAATACTATTTATTCCAAGTGGCACTGAAACGAAATACTTTGCTCTTCA
>NW_017805546.1:2983394-2994123 GCF_001891065.2 Hippocampus comes
CATTCTTTGTGCAATAATAAGCCTTGAAAAATCACGGTTGATATATTTTGTCGAATATGTACAATTCCTATTCACAGATGATGTTTGAGACATCTAATACTGCAGTACCGTTTGCTTGCTTAGAAGAGAGGTTGAGATGCTCACTTACAGACGAAAACATTGACATTATTGCTCCAATCTGTATACCGGAAGAAAGTGTGCTTATATTTTCCAATGACTTTTGCATGAGGCCATCCAGACAATTAAAAACAAACACAAACAAAACAACAACAACAAAAAAAAAAACAACCATAAAAAATATATAAAAAAACAAACCCATTGTTGTGAAGGCATCAAATTTCTCGTAAGGCTGTAAAGATGAGGAAATATTGCATCAATGGTTTTCCATCCAGAAACCTCCAAGTAAAGTGCAGTCAGAGCCAGTTGTACCGTCGCTCCCCGTTTTGCTCAACACTGCCTGCCATCTCCAAGTCTTACACACGCGCACATGCACGTGCACACACACAGACACACACACGCGTCCTAATATGAGGGTGCAAAGCTCCAGTTGGAGATACAACCTGGCACAAATTCATCCTGAGGGCAATTTTGCTCTCGGATGAGCAGTGTGTTGTGTCGATGTCGTTCATGTTTGATGCTGGAGAATAATGTTTAGGTGTTCTCTGGGCCCAGACCTTGGTGGCAAGGCTCACCGTGTTCTGCTCATGCCCTCAGCAATACTTCTGCAGAGAGGAGGGAAAAAAAAAAGAAGAAGACAAAGATGTGACATGTGCGATGAGATGTGTTGCAAAACATCGTCAGAAGCGGAGTACCTGATCAGGTCCCATCGGCATCCGACCCATTCCCATAGGGTTCATGCCCATCTGACCCTGCATTGGTCCTGGCATCTGGCCCTGCATTTGATTTTGCATCTGGCCCGGCATTTGGCCCATTTGGGCTGAGCCGGCACCACCGACCGCGCCGGTTCTGCCAAGGGAGTTGTTCATCATCATGTTCCCAAACTGGCCCTGGTTCCCCTGCTGCGCAAACTGTTGCTGGGGATACGAGCTGCAGGAAGGATGCAAAGAACCGCTGAGTCATGCGCCGTAGATACCCTCCAACTCTTTGCACTGCATGCAACTGATTTGGGGTCAAGTAAGGTTGGGAAATACTATTTATTCCAAGTGGCACTGAAACGAAATACTTTGCTCTTCATGTACCACCACCGTGACCGACATTACATACGGTAGCATAGAAAGCCAACCTGCTAAAAAATTCAGGCAAAGGCTTTGTTTTTGCAGTTTTAAAATGGCATTCAAATTATTATGACAGCATTATTATTTTATATTTTTTTCCACTATATCGCTGGCGTCAGGCTCGAACCTCCTGTGTCACAATCTAGGAAATAACCACTAGAGGGAGCCAACGTACCACTAGTTTCTCAACTTTCTCAACTCTTACTCAACAGTGGGGCTAATTAAAATCAAAGTCAACAACCACCACCACTCCGACTTTCTTCACCCATGACATGATCAGCGAGCCCCTCCCCGCAAAAAGAAAAATAATAATAATAACGCATGAGACTGCAGATGTCTCCTTGAAAGCCAAATGATGGATGACACGAACAACGGAACCGCTTGAGCCAAGAATGACTTTGACTCTCGGAGCGTCATTACATTGGCACCACGTACCTTTTGCGTGGCATTCCACCTTGCGGCCAGCCCTTCATGTCTCCTGACGGATACATGGAGCCTCCCTGTGGATTTCCTTGCATTCCTGACATCATGTTGCTCTGAGCAGGACCTCCCATCCTCGCCGTCATCATATTTTGCGGTGGGCTGCTACTGGGAGCCATGAACGATTGCTCTCCTTGTTGGTTCATACCTGCATGTGCGGCAAAGCAGTCAGGGCCAGCACTTAGAACATCGATATGGCAGAGAAAAAGCCCCCAGTCACTTGAGGGTCAAAAGAGGCTTTTTTTTTTGCTTAAGAAACAAGCAAATCTGGAGGAAAACTGTCAGCATCATAAGAAAACGAGTGGCCAAGCAGCAAATGTTTTGAGTAACATTCCATACCACTGCAAAAAGTAGTTAACCACTGCTAAGAAGTTAAGCCATGATAAGCAAAACAGAGACGCCCCTCAAAAGCTCCACTAGCGGTATGTTTGGCGAGGACCCAAACTGTTGCCTTTTCCCGACCCCAGCGACTCTTCAAACACTCACCATAGTTAGCTCCATAGTTGAATCCCTGCTGTCCTGGCTGGTTGATGCCGGGCCCTCCCATGGCGCTGTCCATTCCTCCTGGTGCGGTGACATTAGGAGGAGGGCTGAATCCTGCGGCAGCCCCCTGCGCCGCCTGCATCTGGTGCTGCTGCTGCTGCTGCTGCTGTTGCTGCTGCATCAGCATCATCATTCGCTGCCTCCTCATCTGCATGGTCATCACTTCCCTGCTGCGCTGGGCCATCATCTGAGCATTCAGGAAACCAGGCTGCACAAAAACAAAAGCACGCCGGCCGATTTAACAAGAGCGGAGGCTTTTTGCGCGACCTTGGCGAGGGGTGCAAAATAAGCATAGGCCATTAAAAGTGAAGGACGGCTGACGCCACACCTGACCACTCATTCCTCCGGGCTGCATCCCAGGTCGCATAGCAGGCTGCATGCCGGGTTGCATGCCAGGGCGCATGCCAGGGCGCATGGCCGGATTCCCTTCCATCTTCATGCCTTGACGCGTCTGGTTCATAAACTGTCATATGAGATCACTTTAAATCAGACTTCATTTCGGGGGAGGGAATAACTTTTGATGTGTACAGTGCTTTGCGAATGTCCTAGACCACCACCCTACGTAAGGTTGATGCCACAGCTGCCCTAAATCCACAGCGCTGGTAACTACCAAAGTCCTTTTTGCAGTTTCTGTATTGCCGAATGGACCAGCATGTGGAAGCTCTGTGACCTGGCGTAGCTATCCGCGAATGGTCAAACTTACAGTATCAAAAAAAAAAAAAAAAAGAAAATAGAATGACCCCAAAAAGTACGCAACTAATTTCTTTTCTTCATGAAGATTTCAGCGGGATCACCTGTTGTCCTTGAAGCCTCTGCTGTAGCTGCAGTCGAAGAGGCTTGCTGGCAGTCATCATGCGGGGTCTCATCATGTTGGCACGGGGGTTACCCAGACCCGCCATGCCCCCCATTCCCGGGAAGCTTCCGGCCTGGCCCATTTGATTCATCAAGGGGTTGTATCCTGCAGGAGATTGGCTTGGCATGGCGTTGCCGCCGTAACCGGGCTGCATGCCCATCGAGGTGGGTCCCGGTGGCCCGGGATACCCTTGGCCATACATGGGCTTTTGCTCCAAGCCGATGCTTGAGTCGGGCCCCGTGAAAGGCTCTGAGGGGGCCGGTTGGGACTGTCCTTGATCGTGGGCCTGCGGATGACCCTCAGGTCCGTGGTTCTGAGGTAAAGAGGGGAGAAATGACATCCTGGATGGCACCTTGGATCTTAACATGAATGTGGAGTGAGGCAGTTTTCAGAAGCCGCTAAATAATGATGCATGAAACGCTGCAGAATAACAAATTATCAGCAGGTGCCAATGATTGGGGGGGGGTTCAGATCATCCTTAACAATACTCATACCTGGCCCACTATTTCAGGGATGCCCAGGGCCCGGTCTATTTCCTGCAACGCAATGACGTCGGCAGTGTTCAGCAGAGAGTCCAGCTGATCCAGAAGCGCCCGCTCATCACTCGGTCCCTCACTGCTCGCCGGGGGGCACACAAGCTCCGGTAGAGAATTGCCAAATGGTTCCCTGTCGCCAAAATTGGAGTCAACGCTCTGATCGTTGGATGTTTGAAAAGTTATGACGACGCCTGTCTACGAGCAGTGATTAAGAGCAACTGAGAAAGACTCATATGGACCTGCTTGGATTACTCTGTGATCTTTCCATCCCTATGGCAGACTCTGGCCAGGAAGGGGACCGGGGTGAGGGCCCGTGCCCGCCAAACGGGCTCATACTCACGTTGCCTTCATTGGTACCTACAACGAGGACAGTGAGAGGTGCAGTTTACGCGGGTTGCTTCTTGTGTATTCCGCTCAGACTTTGCCGGACTTACCCATCTCCAGAAGTTGCTGCTGCAGGATTGACCTCGTGTTTGCGGGTACACTGTTGGAGCGGTTGAGCATGGCTCCGGCCATGAGACCAGAGCGACCCATGCCCGGGTGACCCGGTCCAGTCATCGGGCTGGTGTTTGATCTTTGCATGAGCCATTCCCCCGGCCCTGCCATCGGAGAGCGTTGAGGCGTTCCCGCCCCTCGGACCACGCCTCCTGTGCTCGACAAAGGACAACAAGCGTCAACAGCAGACACTCCCTCGGACACACCGAGGTCAGCGGGCTGAAGTGGAATAGGTACAGCTCGGTTGTGCGGTGAAGAGCTACATCACGGGTGTCAAACTCAAGGCCCGGGGGCCAGATCCGCCCCGCCACATCAGCAAATCATGTGTCAACTTGCACGATGCTTGCTCAGATCTGTACCAAAATGTCAAATTGTCATGTGTGATAAATAACGTTGAGATTTTGCAATCATTTTGTCACCCCGTTTACACTCAAACAAGAAGCGGGGGAAAAAAAAAACTGTACTACATCAATTAGTTGGGTACAAGTAATAATACGATGAGGCGATTCAACGTTTCTTTGATTCACTGTCATAACGGCCCTCTGAGGGAAGACATCACTCCTATGTGGCCTGCCACAAAAATGAGTTTGACACCCCTGCTCTACACAGGATGTTTTTTTCGCTATTTGTGCTCAGTAACTGAGGGCTTGATTAAAAAAAAAAAAAAAAAAGTTATTTTGGGAAGGGTCATAAAAAAAAAAAAAAAGACGTACTTGTTGGATGGCCTCTGGGCGGACACACGCCGGGAAAGCCGTTGGGAACCCCCCCAGGTCGGATGGGTGCATCCGTGTTCTCTTGTTTGATGAGCGTGGGACAGAGCGCATTCCTTCTTCCAGCCAAGCCAACTCCCACTGACACTTCTCCACCCATCGGCTTAGCATCCACAGACAAGGCTCTTTGACAGGCACCTCGCTGACCTGGAGTTACGGGGCCTCGATCTCTTTCTAAAGCAAACGAGAACAGCGCCGAGGCTCGGTAGCAGTCCAACGACCACATGTTGAATTGGTCTTACCGAGGAAACTGTCGGGCAGTACTCCCTGTTTGTTCCCGACTTCTTTTCCTGATCTGGAATCGGGCTCGGGGAAGAAACCCGAAACATTCCTCGTCCCGAGGATGGTCTCCAGGGTCTCCACCTGCATCGTCGGAACGCGGAAGGGGAACAAAAACGTTGACTGCACTGACCAAGGGTAAAAGTGAGGCTGCTGTTATTACCTCATCAGATGGCTCGAGCTTGACCTTGCCATCCAGCGAGTGGCCGTCGGAGCTCGAGACCCCGGGTCCCGGAGCGCCCCTCGCCTCCAGCTCCTCCAGCTTTGGCTTGATATCAGCACCCTCTTTGGAGTCGTCCTTATTTAGCAGGTAGTAGTGAAGGAGCGCGTTGGACACCTCCTTCTTGGGACTGTGCTGCTCCTGCTTGGACTCGGACGCCCGGCCCCCGGCGACAGCTGCGGCTCCCGCCTCAGGTGCGCCGGGCGACTCTAAGCTACTCTTGCCAGTGGCCTCGGCCGTAATGCGGGCCACCTCGTCCGGAGTGTTGCCATTTTTCAGGAGCTTGTGGAGAATCTTGTGCTTCTCCTGCAGTGACTGACTTGTGAAGTGCCCCGCGTTGCCAGAGGAGGACACCGCACCATGACCGCCGCCTGAGGAGGAAGGGCTGGTGACACCAGTGGTCGCGTCTTTGACATCCGGTGTGGAACCGGGCCCGGAGCTCGGGGGGTGTTTCGCTGGCACGAGCTCATCTGCCGGGGATGTGAGGAGCTGCAAAAGCTTCTTGTGGCTTTTGTCAGGCGCCCGACGATTTGATTCTCCCATGTTTGGCCCCGCCTCTCTGCCCGCCTGACTGTCCGGTTTGTCCGAAGCGCACTCGCCGGAGGGGGTGCGGGGATGCTGCTCGGCCGTTGCCCCCAGGGAGCTCCCTGGGCTCTTCGACTCGCAGTGGGAGGGGAGGCTGGATTTGCAGGCCCCGCCCCCCACCTGGTTGGTGGAATTGATGCTCGGCGAGCTGTCGGGCTTGTGTGCGCTCGGGGACGTCAGCGGATTGCCCACGCCCTCGCTGATGGCTTGCAGAGCATTCAGGGAGCTGCTGGAGAAAGTAGTGGTGCCGCCTCCCGAGTTGCCTGGGTGACCGGAGCTCATGGGAGAATTCAGACCTACAAAGGAATAATAGCAGGTGAGCTTGGGTGGAACAAATTGCAGATTTGGACTTTTTGACGACGCTGAAAGAGAAGGAGTCGGGCGAGCAAGAGACGCGGGCGGTACCTCCGGGAGAGAAGGGGCTTGCGCCCATCTTGGGGCTTCCTCGGACTCGGGGCGAACCCATGACATTGTGTGGGGGCCCGTTTATGCCAGGACTGGCCAGAGGGGGACTGGTCACTCCCATGCCGTACGCGCCAGCTCCAGGTCCACCCCCGTGGAACGAAGCCATCTGTTGATGTTGGTGCTGATGCATGCCGTGGTGGCCCATCGGATTCATCGGCCCCATTTGGTTCATCGCGTTCATGGAACTCATGGGATTGATGGGACCCATGGCGTTCATTGGATGCACGGGGTTCATTTGATTGATGCAATGGCCCCCCGCGTAAGGGGGCGCCCCTCTTTGGGCCATGTTTCCCTGCTCTGCCATGCCATAGGGCAAGTTCATGCCTCCGCCAGACAGCACCACGTTCATCTGTTGGTTGGGGTTGCTCGCAGCCAGGCTTTGAGGCCTAACGCCTCCGACTTGGGTGCCACGATAGCTATTCTGCTCCCTGAAAGATGGAACGGAAAATACGGTGAGACCCTCATGCGGTTGACGACTCCAAAGACCATTGCGACTGGATGCAAAATGTCTCTTTGGCCACCTCTGAAGCAAGTGTGTGGAGCGAAAGGAGAGGGGTTCGTTGCTGTTGGGATTCCTGCAGAGGTCACTTCGCGTCTGGGCTGTGACGGGGGTGCCATCGGCGAGGGAGAATCGGTAGAGAGGTGTCTCTGCGTGGCCATTGTGGAAAGCTGTCGTGAAAGGGCGCAATGAACGAAGGGTTACGCTTCGTGGCAAATGAAGTGGCCATTCGACATTTTCTTGCGGTTCCTCCGGTCTCGACGGGGAGAGGCACAGGGGTGAACCCTGACCCCGTTCACATCAAGCGTGTTCTGCTCGCTAACATGTAAGGGCCACCACGGCAATAGGTCCGAGGGCACTGTGAATTTGGGCAACTTTCGAAATACAAACCATCTTGATAGTGGCGTTTGTAAGACCAGGGCTGCCCGTCGCTCCGGCTGAGGAACATCTGGATGCAGCGTCTCACCAGGTCCTCCCAACCAGGGCGCATGGTGGTGTGAAGAGTACTGTGCTGCTCAATTTCAATAAGTTTACCTAGAATCACAGGACAGGAAATGAGGGCGTGGCTCCCGGCAGTCACGCAAAGGGAGAACGAGGGAGCTTTTGGTGCACGCCATCATACAGCGTGCGGTTTTCGAAAAACGGATTTCAGACCGCGTACGGGAACCGTGGAACGACATGAGTAAAGCCAGACGCTTTCGCAGCCAGTCCATTTTCGATTTTGACCTGGCACATTTGCACGGCTTACCCGACAGCTCGTGACGCGTGCTGAAGCGCTCCGTCCTCTCGAGTGCCGTGATGCGTCGGGCCACGCAGATCATACATGACTGGAGATCTGGATCAAGAGACAATATCCTTTGGCACGCTGTCGTTTCATTTGGATATTACTATGAATGTGTTCTGCGTTCCAGATCAAGTCAAAGGCCCTTCTATCCTATTTCTTCATTATTATTAAAAAGACACTCGACATCGATACCTTCCCCTTCCTCCATCATGGCCCGGGGCTGCGTGAGGGCAAAGCACTGCATGGTCTCGTAGCGCTGTCCACCAACTCTGTCCTCCGACAACCCATGCCTGTGACCGTGGACCGAGTTGACCAACATGCGACAGTTGAAGGTGTGGCTCTTCTGTCTGGGTGCCTCTCCCGCCCACGAGCCCCCGTTTGGACCTACGAGAAGCCATCAAAAATGACCGGTGCGTGACGACGATAACCAGTTGCACGTGTTGAGGCGTTGTACTCGATCGTGCTCATTTGCATGCATCATTTGGGGCTCACCGGCAGATTTGGGCAAATTCTTGTGGAACGCCTCCCTGTCGTCATCATGAATGATGTTGTACACGCTGGTGTTGATGAGCTCCTCCTGCTTGTACTGAAGGTATTGTGTCACGTTGTCCGACACAAACACAATGCTTCCCTCTCGGTTCACCACAAAAAGAAACCCGTCTAGGGCCTGCAAGGAAGAAAATGCGGAGACATGGGGAACGCGCGGACCTTTGCGCTGACATGCTAAGTGCAAGCGGTGGCAGCGAAGAGGACGCAAGGGATTTTTGGCCCAGGTGGGAATCGCACCTGTAAAAGCAGGGGTCCCAGGTGGTCTTTGTCAATGACCCCTTGACCGGTGGAGGACACATCCGCCTTCTGGACATCGTCGGCACTGCAAGAGTTTTTGCCTGAAGCGAAACGTTGGACAGCGACCAGAAACAAAAAGCATCATTCACATCGTGTCAGCTTCTTAAAGGCAACAACCCCCCAAATGTCTGTGTTGCATTTCAAACGGATTAAAGTTGGCATATTGTTCATCGTCGCGAAGTTTCAACTTGTATGTAACATCTTTGCCGGATCAGCAGGTGGCAGCACAAGTCCCAGATGCATGCTTCGCATACCTTTCTATTTTTAAATGGAGCATGTGTCTGAGACTTTGTTGGACAACCCTCAACATAGTCGGACTATCTCTGGGCTTAAGTGCTAAGTGAGACACAAAATAGAGTCACCTTGGAATAAATACCCTTTTGCGCTTCACCACTTGGCTGAGATTGCGAAGATGAGATGTCACTTCTCTGAGGGGCCAACTATGGATGTGGGGGTGGACAAAAAGACGTGTAGAAAAAATAAACCAAAAAAAGGTCCCCTTCCGGTTAGCCTGCCAAAGGCTCCCGCGTTGGGTGATGCTGCCGGGTTCAGGAAAAGAACCAGCTGGGACTCCTTTTCCACCCCAAAAACAAAAAACAAACCAAAAAAACTTGGTGCTCGTTCTGCGCTGGGGCCAGTGCTGTGCTTGGTTGGCGCTTAACAAGTTTGTACGAAGAACGTGTTTGGTTTCCACCGGCAAAGCGCCTAGTAGGAGCGACGTCATTACGCCATCATAAAGCGTCCAAATATCACTGCTTACATCAACGCTATTAATAATAATAATAATAATAATGCACTGTTAGCATCTGCCAGGCAACTCAGCATAGCATCGATTATGCTTGTATATAGTATGTAACAGTCAAGGACACGCAATCAGCAAACGCTTCTGTCTTTCGGAATCAATGTAGATGATGACGAGGTCGGCTGCGAGTCGGAGATGGCGTGCTATCCGGGCACATCCGCTATCGCTCTTCTGGTGGGATGCAATTTTGCCAGAGTTCACCGCTCAAAACTTCCGTGTTTCCAGGGAGTCCTTCCTCGACATCTGCCATCGTCACGATAACCCCGCCCCCTGACGTAGTTGGTGCCAGAGTCTGGCCCGACGCATTATTGGGGCCGCCTTAAGCACCAGTTTAAAGCACCAAAGCGAGAGCTCGAGCAAATTTCGGCGGTGGAAAAAAGAAAGAATGGGTGCTAACCTGGGCACTGGCCCGACACTAGCGCGAGCGCGAGCTCGAGCGTGGTGGAAAAGGGCCATCGGACTACATGACTGAACTGTCTTGCCCTTCTATAGCCAAATCTCAGATCTTTTCGCAATCAAGCGACTGTTGTCAGTCGAGTCAGATTTGCAAAATGATCCTGAAAGAGATTTCAGAGTGAGTGGGAAGCAGGCTTTGGCAAAACGTTCAGATGAAGAGCGTCTCTGAGCGCTCGGAGCCACGAGCACCAAGCATCGGTCTCAATTGCTGGTGTCCATTTACCAACTGCAAAGCGGCTGCCCGTCCGAGGCCTGGCCATGAACCAAAAGCACCACTTCATCACCAGCATCATCTGCTCTGCAGAAGGCTATTCGAGCTGGCCAAACCGTATTCGCTTTCAGCTCTCCAGATACAAATAAGGCCGCCGCAAATCGCATCTGGCGCTGGTGTTGGTCGTGTGTGGGTGGCGGCGTGCGCTCAGCGGGTACCTTGCTCTTTGATTTGTCTGATCTGCCGCACGGTCTCCTTGAGGATTGCGCATTTGTCGGGCTTCACGTTGAAGCTATCGATGTTCGAGAGGTTAGCGGAGATGAGCTCAGCCAGCTCCTCGATGTACTTGGTCTCCTGTTCCCGCCGACGCTTGTCACACCTGCCGGGGCGCCGAGGGGATTAGACATGTCGCCAAGACAACCACACCGCCCCGTCAAGGCGCACAGCGACGCCAAATTGCTCTTTCACTCACCCGATGCCCGGCGTGTCGCAGGTGGACAGTTTGCGTTTGCGGTCCGAGCACAGCGGCTCCAACGAGTTGTCTCCTATGCCACTCATCGTCAGAGCATCTCAGCGCCTGGAAATTTACAGTCACAACTTAACGCGTGTCCACTCACAAACAAAGGGTTCGATAAGTCAAACGCTGAATGGGAAGGGGGGGTTTCAGGGG
>NW_017805546.1:2994464-3009243 GCF_001891065.2 Hippocampus comes
GGGGCGCTGTAAGCGCACTTACACAATCTGATCAAAGGATACAGGCGCCCTCTGATCGCAGTAAAATATGTTGAAACCTCAGGCCAAGCAAGCCTGGTGTCATGTTTAGGTAAAAAAAAAAACAACAACAACAAACTCCCTAAGCAACTGAGGTTATAAATGAAACGACTTCCATGGGAAGAGCAGATTGCTCCTGATTTGTGAGGGAAGGCTATCCAGTTAGCAAAGCAGCCTTGGTTCTTGATGGGAATGAAAACTCATCTGTTCCACTGTGAAGAGCGGCCGATGACGATGCGGTGATTTGAAGCCTCGGGGGAGATGGGTCATCCTGCGTTCAGCCAGCTCGCCCGCTAGAATGCTACGGCTCCACTCCGCTGGCAGCGGCAGCACGCGCACGGCGCCGACGCCGCTGCACAAAGCCATTCGGGCGCACGTACACGCTGAGGCATGCCGCAGCACGGCGTCGGGCAGAGACGAACGCTCGGGGCGGCGAGGCATCTCTTGGGCAGCCCGCCTCTCTGTCCAACTGTGCGGGACCGCACTGGCAAAAGAGGGAGAAAGCCCGCATTTGCTCCGTCTCGTGCAGAGCCTGGACTCGGTTCCTTGGCAAGGCGACGCGCCGCATTTCAGGGACCAGCAAACAAATATCCCTTTTATGCCGTCTATTGACTCAGCTTTCTCCGCGTTCTTTGCTGCCATCCTCAGACAACCCCTCCCTTCTCTCGCTGCCCCAATCTAGAACAGAGTATTCACTTCAATCCACTCACAGTGACATTGCGCCAAAGCCAAAGCCAACGCCAACTTCTGTCGAGGCATTTTTCCTCACATCGGGCAGGTGGAGGATCACACCATTCACACACCCGCGTTTGCACTGCGTAACGGCAGCGGGATAAACTACAGCTGGCCTACAAGCATCGAAAAGGAGGATCATTTGTGCCATACCGGATTACGCACCAAATGATCTGGTGACTCTGCACTTAATCCCTTTTCTATGGCTCTGACCTCCTCTCAGTTCACACTGGAGGAAGCCCTGTGACCCGGCCGCTAAGGTCACTCCTCCTTCCTCATCCCGCCGCCGCATACGAAGTCGCAGCGCTCGGCTGTGCAACCACAGCGTCCTCGACACGGCGTCCGCATGGGTGCCAATGCCCGGGAACAAGCGGCCTTTCGGCAAAAAGGCTCCAGCTCATTCCGGAGTGGCGCACGAGAGCAATTATGCAACTGCGGTCGCAGGCTCGGACATGCGGCCGGGTCACCCGCCACCGCCGTGACTACCTGGACGGACCATTCGCAGGAGTCGTGTCGGCGCTACTGCGGCGGCCAACGCTCCAAAGTGGAAAGGTGCTTGTCCGTCTACCTTTCTCCTACCAACGGCGAATTCTCTTGCTCTGCTCCACTAGGACTAGCTGCCTTGGGCTGAACTCCCTCCTTTCTTCCTTCCTCCCTGGTTTCTGTTTCTGTCCGGGGGCTCACCTCTACAGCAGTGCGGAAAGATGACATCAACACACAGACAGCGTCACACTCTGAAACAAACAGCGGAGGCTGAGTGTGCTCGGCCACTTTCAGAGTTACACACTGCAGGTAATGTTGAAATGCTGTTTTCTTTGAAAAACAAAACAAATCAAAACTATGCTATGAAGCAAGCAGCATTGGATCTATCAATCGATCCCCCGGTATAAATCAGCTCAATGTGTGAAATTTGCTTTGAGCAAAATTGCATTTAGCCTGCCAGGAAAGGACTGAGCTTTCGTTAGTATTTTGTGGGGGACTCTGTATGTTATTTTATTATTTTTTTTCAAACCACAGATATGCTCACCTTGATGTGTAAAATCGCCAGTTAAGCGCCATCTGTGGGTTCTCTGGGCAACTTCAGTGTGCTGTCGCCGCCTGAGAAAAGAAACCAGATCTCAAATTTAACGGTGTCTGCATACGCTTAATGTGACAGCAATTCATCGGGATCGACCATTTCTCAAATTTAGCAAGAAAGCCACAGCGGGTCGCATCCTGTTTGCTTCATTGCTCGGCTTGTTCCACTGCGTCATCACTTCCCTTTCCTGGAAGTGTGCCCGCCGCCGTGTCATCCAGCCAATTTACATACAGCCTGTATCGGGCCGGTTCTTTCGACTCGTTTTGGGTTGCACTCTCTGGTTTGACCGGGCAAGAGTTTCGGGAGCATCGAGGGGTCTTTGCTCACATCGTTTTGCAAAAGTCTTGCGCCGAGAGCTTCTCGTTGCCGCGGTCATCAAGAAAGCGGCCCCGACCGCCGACAGACGTGCGGCGGGACATCAGCAGGTTCCCTGTCTGCAAGTTGGAGCCACTGCGATCGGCGGCGGTCCACACGATCAAGACAAACATGACACAAGGGAACTCCTCCCAGAACAAGAAAGTGACTCACAAGATACAAAATAACAACCTTGAGTTGCTATCAAATACTTTGGAGGTCAACTTCAGTCGCCCGCTCGCAGCTTCATCCTCCCGCCAGCCATTAAGCATCGTCAGGTTCTTCAAACAACGGATTCTGTATCTCCTCGTTCATACCTCAACTCAAGTGTATTTCTAGAGCACTTTAAAACAACCATCGCTGCATACAAAGTGCTGTACACCGAGCAAATATCATATTTACAACAAATTAATAACAGAGCCAGGAGAAAGCACCAAACAGTAAGACTGAAGATCAAGTCTGAGTCATGCCGTGTCAAATGCCATCGAATACAAATGAGTTTTGAGACGAGTTTTAAAGATGGGCAGCGAGCGGGCTTGCCGAATGTTCAGTGGGACGTCAATCCAATATGATGCCGTTGTCATCAATCAGTATACCCATCACATGTATGGAAAAGCCAAGAAAAAGCAAGCCTGCACCCCAAAAGAATGAAAAGTGAATACGTGGCAAGTCATTCCTGAGCCTCCAGCTGTTGCTGAGCTCATGCTACCGCTCCAGAACTGAAGGGGAGGAATGACGGGAAAGTGCTCTCTTTCTGTAAAATGTACAACAAAAAAAAGTCAATCTGAAGTTCATTGGCCATAAAATAAATAAATTAATTAATAAAAAAAGACACTGCACAGAACCATCAAAGTTGATTTTCTCCAGACCACGAGTCATGGAGCTTTTGGAAACCGAGAGCTAGTAGTTTTTGGGTACTGATGAAGGGCTCCCGGTACGATACAACTTGGGGGACAACACAGGTGTCAAAGGCAAGGAAATATGAAGGTGAAAATAAATCCATTCATAAATAAATAACGGTTTGCAAGCTGGGCTCAAGCCACCAACTACCGAGTGAATCCATTGCGTACCACGCACTTCACGTTGTGCTCTTTGCGCCATCTTGTGTGATATTTGAGGACAATTCGAATCTCAGCAAAAGCCTGCGTCCAGAAAGCAACCAAATTCTCTCTTCCGCTATATTATTTATATTCGCTGTTGCACCAGTTTATACCGCGACACCCCCCCTTTTTTTTTTTCAAATACAGAGAGTAGGAATATTTATTGAGCTGGTCGAGCGAGAGCAATCAAGTCCAACTTGTTTCTTCTTTCCCTGATTTTTCCAATTGATGGAGAGGAGTCACGGCACCTGCCTGACTCCTGGTACGTCATCGGCATTCTTGAGCATGTGCCTAACCGACAGGATTGTGTGAGTTTCGCTCGAGAGAATGAGCTTGGAAAGGTGCCTGCAATTCCACACACTTGCGCAAGGGATACATTTCAAGTTTGGTTTCTGCCCACTGCATTCGCGCACGGCAAGCCTGGCAACCGGGACCCTCCTTGCGGCACCCACAAAAACGGCGCGGACGGTCCCAGGCGGCACGAGCAAGAGCCGTTGTGAAACAACGGCGCTCTCTACTTCCTGCGTCTTTCGTGTATTTTGCTGTATGTCGGTGATGGATTTGGTATCGTTGCTGTCAATTCCTGGCGTCAACAAAAATTGTTTCCTACTTCTATGATGGTGTCGTGCGAGTGACAACTTGAGTAGTTTGCCTCTTCTAAGCATGGTTTGGAAAGTATTAGCTCGGTTGGTTTAAAGTTGTGCGGAAACAGTTTCAGAATTGTTGATTCTCCACCTCTTGCCGGAAGAGATTACTTCGGAGCGGCCGTGCATCGCAAAGCATTCTTTTAGCGCACTTTTTGTCTTTGTCAGCACAACCGACTTGTGTGACTCGTTTCTCAGGATGAAATATATTTTGCACCGTAATATTGTGCCTTCATTCCACATCTGAATTTCGTTTTTTTTTTTTTTTTTTTTTTTTAAATACTACAAATTTTCTTCGGAGACTCTCCCTGCTAAAAAGAAAAAAAACCAAAAAGATTTGTGTTTTGCTTCTAATTTCAAGACTACAGATGATAGATTGTGCAAGTTGACGAGGACGCTACCAGGAATCAGTGAGTTGATCACAACAGACTGGGTTCTTGTCAAATGATCTTTTTTTTTCCTCCTCCCTCATACTTTATAGCTGCGTTGGCTGTGCTCCCGCTGCAAAGTTCAGATCGGCAGCAGTGTCACGCCATCAGTAGCAGAAGAGCGCGCAGGACATTCCTGCTCGGCAGCAATAAAAGGCTGAAACTTGAGCCCTGCTAGACAATGAGTTGTGGCCCAACAATAAACACGGACACGCCCAAAACAAACTGGGGCGCACGCACACGAACGCACGATTGCAACCTCACAAAACTCACACCCAATTTCTGGTCAACTGGCACCACTATGCAGCGGACCGAAGCATGCGTGCCTCACGGCACAGAGTTTCTCGATTCCACTTTTGTGTCGGGCTGTCCGGTGTTGAGTTTGCAGGTTCCTCCTGTGCTCTCTGGGTACGCCTTCCACATTTAAAAGAAAAAAAAAAAAAAACACTACAAAGACCATTTGCTTGACAGGGCCACCAGCCAAAAAAGACGGATGCCGGACCCGGGATGGACTTGAACGTTGTTTGGTGCGAACGCAAGATCGCATGTACGTGTCACCTTGTCACTGCCAATATTGTCAATATCGCGTCGTCGCCGTTCATGCCGTACGGAAGAACTACCAGCTTCTCGTAGACGCTTTCAGATGGCGCGAGTGCGCTAAATGGCCGGTGTTGCACTTTCGCATTTCAGTTTTCATGTTCCGTCAGCAGCGCGTTCGGGAAGCAGCTCATGTTTGTTCTGGTTGTGTTGACGCTTTACTTCGGGGTCCACTGATGACAGCGGAAAGGGAGAGGGAATATTTCAAAGCAGAAGAAAACTGCTTTCAAAGGAGTGTTTAGACAGGAAACACACACACACACACACACACACACACACACACACACACACACACACACACACACACACACACACACACACACACGTTTCGGTTAAGCAGGGTGAGGGTCTTTAAATTTACTAACACAAAATGCAACGTGGAGCGAAAACAAAATGGGGAAATGAAGGTGGAAACAAAAAGATGGCACATTCGACTGTGTGTGCGCGTGCGCGCGTGTGTTCCACCGATTTGCTCATCCATCGTTAATGCCGACAAAGAAAAGAAAGAAACGTAGGACAGGCCCCACGTGGACTGCAACTCAACCACAGAACTTCAAATGCTGCTGCACTGTGACGATCGAATGAAGCAATCTTTTTCTCAAAGGCGTGACACTGGTTTCATAGTAAGGGCAAGTGGGGGGGGGAGAGACGCACGCACACACAAACAATGACCAGGCCAATATCACGAATCAATGGCTAACTCTCCTTTTATCAGCGCAGCCAGAGCGCCGGGGCTTGACCGGCCTTCACGCTCCCCACTCTGATAACACAAAGCCCTTGTGCATGCGCAACGGGAAAAAAATCTCACGCGCCCCAGATCGCTCAGAGGGAAGACATGTCGGCCACGATGAATATTCGACGGCGTTTTCGACGATGAAAGCACAACATTGAGCCAAAAGGGGAGTTTCTCGGATGGAGAACTGCGCGGCTCCATATTTCACATTGTCATTTTCAGACTGCGGCGCAGCACCGGTTCTCTCCCCGTGCATTTTCTCTCCGCCCACACTGCGCTGTGGAGCCCCCCCCACCCCCACGTTCCTGTTGGATTGGTGGAGTAAACACAGGAAGAGAGCGGGCTCTGTTCCACCGTGCCAGAGCTGAGGCTGGGCGTTCCTGCGGCGCTCCTGCGCCGGGGTCAAAAGTTGACTGTGGTTTTCGTTTCACCTTTCCTCAGCCAATCACGGCGCAACACTGTAGCGCGTGAACTCTGACCCCTGCAAAGAATTTTGCTCAAAAGATGGTCTGACGCCACTTTGACAATTGCAGCCCGGCCCCGTCTCCCAACTCTCTTCCTTTCTTTGAACGGGCCAGTTGTCATGTGTTGACAGAGAGTGAAAGATTAAAAAAAAAAAAGAGAGAGAGAGAGAGAGAGAGAGAGAGAGAGAGAGAGAGAGAGAGAGAGAGAAAGAAGGCAAAGAGCAGAGAAAGACTGGCCAATTTACCTGAAAAGTCAACTTCAGGAATCTAGGGCGAGTCTTCCTTGTCCTCTTGCTCCTTCTGTCCGCGCAACGTTCAAAGAAAGAACAAGTTAAAAAGGGCGGCGAGATTACTAGGACAGAGGAACGCAAGCGCGCGCGCGCACACACACACACCCTTTGCTGCATGAAATGGTGCTTTTGTTTTGGACTTCGTGACACAAATCTTTCCAATCTCAAGTATGATTAAGCCTGCGCCGCCGATCAAGTTCTTCAACTGGTCGAGAGCAGCCAATGGAAAATGTACATCAACACACGGGATTTTCACGACCAAAAGACGCACTTACAAGTCTTACATTTTCTCCATAATGCGGGTCGCCTCGTGTATGCGCCGAGTTCCAAAATCCGTGAACGCTCTTGGGTGACTTTGAAGACCGATGTTGACATGACACGCTGCTTGTGCGGCGGACGTCACTGAGGACGCCGTGCGGATGCTAAAGTGGGAAGGGTGGGCGTGAAAGAGGACGCCAAATGTGCAGGATCGTTGGTGACTCGACTCTCCTTTACACTGAAGGTGGCAATCAAGTAAAAATTGGAAACACGTCTCAACAACGAAGCAGCCCGAGAGATGGACGGAGGCAGCGAGGACGGAGACCGTTTGAGAACCTGAAGCTAACCGTACAAGGCGCAGCAGAGCGTCGTAAGCTAAGGCCTGGCTTCCACGACAATGACTGAAAGGTTCCACATCAACGAGGATGAACTTCCTTCTGCAAAGCTGAAGAAGAAAAAGAAGAAAGCCCACTTTACCGCTTGCAAGTTGCATGAGCGTGGCGCTATCGCAAAATAGAAGATGGAGAAAGTCCATGCAGCAGTTGCAAGGTTCATCTCAAAATGTTGCGCCCCCCCGCTACTTGAAGCTGCCAAACGAGGCAAAAAGAGAGCATCTGGTAGCAGTTAGGACACAAACCAAACTTGTCGCCCTTTCTGTCTCTTCCCCCAAAGCATTTCTTATAAACAAAGCACCAACAAGGTCTGCTCGGATTTGACAATAGTCGCAAAACTGGGTCAGGGATACCCCCCCAACCCCCCGACTTGCTCAGGTGAACTCGTTTTATGAGCATTCTTGAGCTGAGGGGGTGGGGAGTTAAAGAGAGAGTTGAAGTTAAAGAGGAAGGGCAAGGAGAGGGAGGAGCGGGAGGGGGAGGGTGGGGGACATAGCTCTTGGCACCCCCTCTGCCAATAAACTCTCGCGTCCGTCCAATCGGCAAAGACTACAGAGAGTTAACTGTTCCAAAATGCTTGCTGGTTAGAAACTGGAATTGGGTGCAATGATTGCTTCAGGCTGCCCGTTTGGCTTGGGGAAGCGTGCGTGGCCCACATATGGCTCGGCTTGCCTGACACTTGGGTATTACCGCAGAGTTGAAGATGAGGGGATCGAGGGGCTGAATGAGATGCGACTTGAGGAAAAAAAAAACTGTCCGAGTGCAAACTGCACCGCCTCACTTGACCCAACTCCGACAGGCGTCTGTGCGGCTTCCTCGGAGTCGTGAATAACAATCTGGTATGAGCCGCTCGCTCTCCTCATACTCTCACTTGTTTGGGCGAAGTCGCAGTAAATATTTCAGCAGTGGAAACACGCCTGTCTTGTTTTCTATATTTAGCTGAAGAGGACAAACGCGGAGGGAGCAAAGCTACCTGTTGAGCCTTTTCAAGAGCGCCCGTAAGAAAAGCAAACTTTGGAAAAGCCAACTCGTGATCGCAACATCCCGACCGAGTGACCACAAGACACAATTCTTTCGGAAAACAGTACAAACTGAGGACAACTCCGGGAAACCGGAACCGAAACACGGTTGCGGTAAGGGCTCAGAATACGACGCGGAATAAAAAAGCGGAAGCGATTCGCACTTTCCATTAATGCACGGCAATGCGGTTTGAAACAATACAGGCGGAGGCCAAGTCGGAACGCCGCCACGCTTGTGCCTGACAAAAAAAGTGCAGGGAGTCAGATTTCAATTAGGGGATACAATCAGGCTTTCCTTTCAGCGCCGTGTTGTCACGACGACTGTGACTCCAGGTCATCTACGCTCTGGTAATTTAAGGTCAAGTCTGCTGAACATGGTGGTGGTGGTGGGGGGGGGGGGCGTCTAATTGGCTACCACTGTGCTAAATATATTTCTATTAATACAGAACCAATCTAGACAACAAAGTCATGACCCTTGTATCTTTTTTTCCCATCCTTTCATATTTGAATAGGTGAGCCGTATTCCCGTCAGAGCAAATTGCCCAGATTGCGGCGCAAAGTAAGACAAAAAAGAGGAGCCGATTGTTGTCATCGGCGGCAGAAGAAAACCAAGAGGTGGTGACTTGTAGAGAAGTGAGAAGATGAAATGGGGGCAGGCACCGGCAGAGAGAGAGAGAATAAAGAGCCACACTGTTTCACTTTTTCCAAAGTGAAATCACTCGTGGGGGACAATCGGGTATTTACAGGCACTCATGCCACGGACTGAAAACGCGTGGAAACACCTTCGCCATACTGCACTTGACTCACGCTCAAAGTGCTGCACACACACACACACACACACACACACACACACACACACACACACACACACACACACACGCACGTGCGCGCTAGCTAGCTTTCTACGGTCTCTGTGCAGGACTTACCAGGGATCCAAAAAGACCTTTACATTTTAAAGTCAAGAAGATAAAGTCCGGATGGGAGGATGGACCGGATTTGGACAGCGGGGAAATAAACGCAAAATTATACACATGAACATGATGTCAACAGTGTGTCTCATGGGCCGATTGTACATAAGAGGCAAAACAGCTCGATATAAAGACAAGAGGACCTCGCTAAAGTGAGGACAAAGTAGAAAGAAAAAAAAGGGAACGGCCTCGTCAGGGTCCGTTCAGGGTGGCAAATGTTTGAAAAGCAGTTGCCAACAGTTTCATGATTTTTCTTGTCACGGGGAAAAACATGCGGGACCCCACATCATTGTTGATGAAAAATCAAAAGCGAAAAAGGAGCAGCAGCAAGTTTGGCGCACAATCGAACTACACCCAAGTGCGTGCAGACTGAGAGGGAAGTGTAAAATTGAAGAGAACAAAATTGCACCTGTCGGCTAATGAATATGTGCACGCAGAGGTGTTTAGGGGGTTTTCTGAGGTGCGTGTTTTCGGTGCATTTAGTCGAAACACACACTCGCCTACGCAGACGACGGCATCATCTTCGACAATGGTCACAAGGAACACGTGACAAGTTGCGTGAAATGAAACTGAACGTTATCGGCGTTATCTCGATCTCTGCTGAGGAACGTAGAGTAACACTCCGGGAATTCTCTCTCTTCTAACATCGGAGAAAGAAAATGCAGTTTGACAGAGACAAACGGGAGACAGCTGTCAAAAACGGAGCCGCCGCAACTCAAGCGGCAGGCTCTGCCCTCGCTTTCATGACCTCTTGCCGATATCGGTCAAACTTGGAAACCCGCAGTGATCCAAAGACAAAGAGAAGCACCTTTCTGCTGATCCCATTTGAGTCATCACTAAGACGAATAATTCACTTGAGCGCGTATTCTTCACTAAGCGTGTGCGACTCGGCGATAAAACCAGCTCATAACATTCGGACCTTCCTTCTTTTTTTTTAACCTCACAGCGGTGCACTGAACACACTCGAGGGGAGAACAGGGATCGATACGCGCAAACAGCCATGTGGGAAATGACCGACTGCGCAATGCCAAAACTACCAATAACAGTGAACGGATGTTGGCAGAGTAAATGTGTTCGTTTAGTGGGCGTGCTATGAAGAGGAAAGCGAGCATATGAAACAATTCAAAGCAAGAGCTACGTGTGAGCGACGGGACGACATTTGAGAATTTGACGGCAATAATCTCCGGGCATTTACGCGAGCAAAGAAGTTGCCGGCGCAGAGCGACTTTTGTGGGTCTCGTGAGAGAAAGTGCAAAGTTAATGAATTATTGAGAGCACGGGGGCTGACGGACAAAGAGCCAAAGCCACGCATCCCGTGCGGTCACTTCTTCAGCCCATCTGCAGTCAAAGAATGCCCCCAAAGATTGATTCATTGTTAACACAGCCTGACACCCTGTGTGAGGGAGAAAGAAAGTGCAAGATAAAAGGCACAGAGAATGGGGGACAGGGGGCTCCATTTACCAAGAATATGAGCGGAGGCAGGCCAGAGGACGGAATTCCCACAGTGATGATTTTGCCACTTTCAGAAATATAACCGATGTGGGCATGAGTAACGACGTTCCGTCCGCTTCAAAATGAACGGCGCATCTCAGCTCTGGAACGCCGGTCCTCATTTCCCAGTTAGACACAATTGAAACGGCTGCATTATTGATACATGGCTGCTATATGCAGACTTTCTGCATTGACTCACATAAGCAGGAAGAGGCGAGCAAATTTAGTTCCTATGAGGCCAAACGGGACTATGACAGCAGTGGATTCCGAGTTATTTGATTGCAGGGAGGGATATGCAAATTGAGCAGGAACGGGCCAAGGTGGCTGCTAGCAAAGAGGAATGACAAGTGCTCAGAAGGTTTTACACACACACACACACACATACACGCACACAAAATCACATCAAATTAATTTGGCGTCGCATGTGAATGCACTTCCTGACAGCAACATGAAGCAAACTGGGGCCAATGTTGCTCCTGAGTGAATTTGGTGGAGGGCTGCTTGTACATTCAGTTGGGGGTGCAAACTACAGCATTGCGCTTTAAATTCCAATGCTGCCATATTTGCAACTGAAGTGACACGTGCCCGCTAACAAATCAAGGATTTCTAATGGTAAAACAACTGGTCAAATGCATGTGTACTTCCTCCTAATTGAAATTAAAAGGTGCAATGATGCAAACACCGCACGACACAAAGGCAAGTGTCGTTGATTTCAGCGATATGAGCGATGCCCTGTTCATCAATGAGAAGCAAGTGATCCCTACATTTTGGCCGCCCTTAACACAGCACGTCCTCCTGAAGTGTTCAATCTCCCCTGCGCTGAGACACATCTGTCTGCATCTGCCTCCCTCTCACGCTCGCGCACATCCAACCAAACGTCCTTCTATGCGTGATTTCGCAGCAGTTCCAGCCGACATCAAACGCCGTTATGCCTACGGTTACAAACACGCGTATGCAATCTCAGTAAAGCCCAGCAAATAATAAATAACAGATGCTATGGAGTCCGGCTGAGATGACTGAGCCAGTTCATGTTTGCTTGTCAGCTCTGGGAACAAAAAAATGTTTATATATATATATATATATATATATATATATAGATCCACCTTCCAAATCAGCACCAACCTGACTTATCCTCCTTATAATTTGCTTCTTTTTTGGATCCCATTTGCGTTTGTATATTAGCGACGATAATCATAAAACTGCGACAGGAGCACAATGAACGTTATGTGGGGGTGATGTGGTGCCAGTTGACAATAAACAATATAGCCTTTCGTTTTATAAGCTATCACAACAAAGCTGATGCGTTATAACAAGCTGTGTAAGCAGACAATTTCTCCAGTTCCACTAGAAGGGAAGACAAGTCAAGCTGGCCGGCTAAAAATACTGCCCCCGAAGCCATCCCGTTGTGTTGTGTAAAATGTCAAGCGGTGCCGGAGATAAACAATAACCGAACCCAAGTGTGTCCCGCGCATAAACCGCCGGTGAGTCCTGGCGATCCGATTGCATCCGGCGACCAAGATATCTTATATACGCTAAAGTTTGTATCCATGGAACGCGCGTGTAAACACGCGGAAACGGACACGCGCATTTTATTCAAAACCAGTGCACCGAAACGGTTGCATTTCACGCAGAAATCAGTTCGCAAATGAAAGCGAACAACTGGGAATGGAAAGGTGGCTGGCTCGTTGTATCGCGACAGCTTCGGGACCACCGTCTGCTTCGGAAACGGGGCGACACCAACTGCCTCCTTGACAAATTTACGCGGTCGAGCACACGATAGCAACAGGGTTCGAAAGTCACTCGCTGACTGATGACAAAAAATATTTCGAACAAACTCACCCGCTTCGACGTTTTCATTGAAAAACTGTTTCTTTTACATCTCTACAAACTCTCCGCCATCTTCGGAAGGACCGTGTTTGTTTAAATGGGAAACACTCCCAGACGGAGAGGCAGCTTGTGGGCAGAGCCACGTGCATTCTGGGTAATGTAGTTCTTTTGCCCTCGCGAGCCTCTGCACACCTACACCATACAGTACGTTGAAGATGATTTGCACCGGCGGGATATGATGAGTTGGGATTTAAAGATTTCTTCGCCCGATATCTTGGCAAGAGACACTGATGCGGTTACATTTTAGTACAGTTATTTCCACAATAACTTCAAATTCAAGTCACGAATAACAGTACTGTAACCTAAGGTCACTTTGAAGCCGTAGATAGGCAGATGGAATTTCTGTTAGAGGAGAGGTTGCATGTCCTTTCTCTCTCTCTCTCTCTCTCTCTCTCTCTCTCTCTCTTTCTTCCCCCCTTCCCCCACTTCAAAATCAAATAGATTTGCATCTAACTGGTACCAGAAGTAGGCGGCCCGGTGGTCCAGTGGTAAATGTGCCTGCGTGCGTTTTCGCCGTGGGTTTTCTCCGGGTACTCCAGTTTCCTCCCACGTTCCAAACACATGACTCTAAATTGTCCCTAGGTGTAAGTGTGAGCGCAGATAGTTGTTTGTCTCTCTGTGCCCTTCGATGGGCTGGCAACCGGTTCAGGGTGTCCCCACCTACTGTCCGAAGACGGCTGAGATAGGCTCCAGCACCCCCCATGACCCTCGTGATGATAAAGTGGATTGGAAAATGAATGAATGGTACTAGAAGCTGATTTTATGTTTCACCATTGGGCATCACCTGCCCCATCTGGACACTGAAAATATGTCAATTTGGCATATGAAAAATAATACTCGGACCAGTGAATCGTGCAAGACGAAAGAGACAGTTTTTTATTTATGTATCTATTTATTTATTGGTTTATTTATGTATGTTATGTATGGGCTACCAATGGAGAAAGTAAAGACAAAAAGAACTCAAATTCTGGTAATACATTAGTGAAGTTCAATGCCATACACTGGAGCATTTTATAATAGTCAGGCATGGCAATACAGTACTGTATCTGCTATTCTGACAATGTAGTCCAGCATGTTTGGCAAGTAGCAAACATATAGACAGTCATCCATGATGCCTTGCCGGGCCCTTTTAAGCAGACATGATTATGCATTGATTCCACACCCAAGTGGTGCCTATCTTCTGAAACATCCCCAGCCCCCTACATCCCCAATTTATAGATACTTGATCAAACCGTGAAATGTAACAGTCAATAAATAAAATGCCACCTTTTAAACTGTAGGGTTTATGCCAGGGTTTATATACACTGAGAGAGAAGGAGAGAGAGAGGTGGAGAAAGAGCGAGAGAGAGTCAATTACATTCCTCAGAGAGCCACAGAGGGGCAATGAGGCCCCTGTTTGTGCCCCATCCCCCAACAAAACATGCAAAACTGACCTTCCCCCTTGGTGAATGTGAGACACTTAATTCCATACCCCCTCCTCATTCACTCCTGCTACTTTGAAAGGACAGAAGATAACAGTTTGAAAGGACAGGAGATAGCCCTATAATCATTATTGTATTCGGTATTGGTTTACCTGCAAACAGCAACACCGCCTGCACAGCACAGCACAGCACACACCGGTCCAATGAATGCAAGACATCATAGGATTTCCCCAATTTTTCTTTACTCGGGTTCTGTATTTCATTTTCAATTGTAATGAATCACAAAAAAATATCAGTGATAGGACGTAATGGAAATTGCTACGGTCGCGCTGGTGTTGTACAATATTCTCAGTGTTCTACATATTTTCTATCAAGCTGACCGTCTGTTTGTTCGATGATTTCCAAAACTACACTTGGAGCACATGAGTTGGGACAACGATGTCCGATTTCTCTTGTATATTTCCGACATTTGTGTCTAATATCTGTCATACCGCAGTCTTAAATGTTGTTGGACGTCCACACCGGCAGCGAGACGGCGAATGGTTAACGACAGCGACATCTTGAGGCCGGCACGATTCCTTACACGAGTCACCCACACGAGGCAGATGTTCGAACCTGAACCCGAACCTGCTTCCGGAGGGGGAAACACACGGTACGATGCTAAACACGAACACAAAATGGCACGTTTACTCATGCGTTTCGCGAGCGTTCCCATTACGAATCACGTCAAAACGTTCTGGGTTTTTTTCGAACGAACTTACATGAGCTAAAATTACCCGCAATTGTGTAAACGCGAACTATTTTTGCGCAAAATAAATAATATAGCTCAAATTAAATCCTGTGACATGTTGCTTGTTGCACACACA
>NW_017805547.1:0-2284 GCF_001891065.2 Hippocampus comes
ATACATGGTCGTTTTTTTCGGCTGAAAACGCCTTGTTGTTTTTTACGGCTAAAAACGCCTTACTAAACATGGTCGTTTTTTTCGGCTAAAAACGCCTTACTATACTATGTCGTTGTTTTCGTGCCAAAAACGGCATACTATACTATGTCGTTTTTTTTCGGCTAAAAACGCCTTACTATACTATGTCGTTGTTTTCGTGCCAAAAACGGCATACTATACTATGTCGTTTTTTTTCGGCTAAAAACGCCTTACTATACTATGTCGTTGTTTTCGTGCCAAAAACGGCATACTATACTATGTCGTTTTTTTTCGGCTAAAAACGCCTTACTATACTATGTCGTTGTTTTCGTGCCAAAAACGGCATACTATACTATGTCGTTTTTTTTCGGCTAAAAACGCCTTACTATACTATGTCGTTGTTTTCGTGCCAAAAACGGCATACTATACTATGTCGTTTTTTTTCGGCTAAAAACGCCTTACTATACATGGTCGTTTTTTTCGGCTAAAAACGCCTTACAATACATGGTCTTTTTTTTTGGCTAAAAACGCCTTACTATACATGGTTGTTTTTTCCAGTAAAAAGCGCCTTACAATACATGGTCGGGTTTGTTTCAGCTAAAAACGCCGTCCTATAGATGGCCGTTTTATTCAGCTAAAAATGCCTTAGTATCCATGGTGGTTTTTTTGGTTAAAAAAAAAAAACGCCTTACTTTCCTATGTCACACCCTAAAAATAACATTTCGTAACAAATCCTTTTTTTACACAAATGTTACATCAATTTTACAATTGAAAGCAAATAGAAATGGGATGTTTTGAGAATAACCACCCATTAGCCAGCTCACTTTAACCAGTGTTTTATTTCTACACAATGAAATGACAGCAAAAAAAGAAAAAAATATGATACTCATCTTTATGACTCTTCCTTATGAAAATATAGTACAGTTCCGACATGTTTTTTTTTTTTTGCCATGTACCAGAGCACCAAAAAAAAGGAGAGATAATTGCAACTGTGAAGAAAACAAGGACAAACATCCACAGAAAACATAAAAAAGTCCAACGGGTTGTATATGTGCCTGACAAAGTGCATACTGTAAAAAAAAAAAAAAGAAACCAAAAAGCGAGGAAGCCATCGGAGGGGCGACCGATGGCCTCCTTTACAGTGTTGGTGGAGACCCAAAGGCAGATCTGACTCATACAGTCCAAAGTGAGGGCAAAGAAACGGTTCAAAGTTACTGGCTGGTGCCTGAAACAAACATTTAAATGCATCATCATCATCATCATCATAATTCATTACAAAAAAAAACTACTACTTGAGGTTCCATTCCGGGTTCCATTCATTTGGACGACAAATAAATATGACTCACTGGATATAATTTATGGTCTCGAGAGCTGACAACAGTACTTCCACAGAGCCATGATGGACAAATAAATGTCAACTGCGAGCCGGCAAAGCAAAGCATCATTTGTTTCTCTCACTAGATTTTGCGGGTGACACTTTTGACACAACATACAACATATTTTTGTATGATAGGATAAAAATCCATCCAAGAGCTACTCCCAAACAGTTAGTACATCATTTTTATTTTTTTTTTATTTTATTTTTTTGCAAATACAATCATCATATAATATTACTATTTACATCTTAAAATATATTTGTTGAGCAATCGGGTACGAAACATTGCAGTAATACCACTAGATATCCACGTAATATGCAAATACACTCGTTTTCCTCTCTCTCTCTGTCTCTCTCTCTCTATATATATATACTTTAAAGTAAAAAATAAAAGGACAAGTCACCTTGATTGAGGGAGACAAAAAGTGGACTAAATCTACAACCAGAGGCCTGCGAGAGGTACTTCATGTCTTACAATACACAAATAAAAAAAATGTCTTCAACAAGATGGCACATTAGTATATGAGGGACTTCAAACACTCCTCGACTTCTTTGTCGTAGTTTACCCTTGGTGAGAAAGCGCAAAAAAAAAAAAAGTTGTTAAATTCAAAACAACGTGGCAACTGTTGGTTTAAATGGAGCCATATCAAAGCCTGTCAGGGGAGCGAGCGCGACTCCAAACATATTAGTGGACGTGATAAGCCAGGCGCTCGGCCAAGGAGAAGTGTGTTCCTTCAGCCGGCACTTCAAACGCCTCTTGAAGCTGCCCAAACTTCCTCTCTCCTTTTTTTACGGAGGGCCCCGCTCCACACTGGCCGCACTGTGCCGCCCAAGCTGACAGTGACAGATGAGGCAGTGTGTCAAAGGAGTAGCAGGCGAGCGGGGCCGGAG
>NW_017805547.1:2299-35319 GCF_001891065.2 Hippocampus comes
GCCTTACCCCTTCCCCCCACTCCATCCCTGCCCTCCCCTCGGGAGAAAACCGGACTCACTGGCCCCTGCGGCTTACGTGTCGCGTTGCCAGTCGAACGCTGGCCGCCGCCGCCATGGGGGCATCGGGGTCCGGCCCCTGTGAGTACACATTTTCACACCTGGCCAAATAGCTGCCCAGGCCAGGAAAAGCAGCCCACCCATCACACACCTTTTTAATCTGCATCCAACAAACACCCTGACACCCTGCAGCACACTCTCAGAAAAGTACTTTGTTCTACCGTTTAGGGGAACACTCAAAAGCTCCCTCCTGTTATGTTATGGGTCACGTGGGCCAACATGAAAATCGACCAAAAAAAAAAAAAAACAATTAACATAACGTATTCCACTGGCTATATGTTCTCCATAATTGAGAAAAAAAAGTCACAGTCACCCATAAAACAAACAACAGGAGGGTTAAAGACTGGGAATGCATTTATGATTATTAATATTTTTTGGGTCAAAAAACATTTTTTTGGAGCCTGATCAAAATACCTCCATTTGTTATACCACAATGTACTTGAATCTTTCCTCACAGGCAAACAAGAGAGTTAAAAAAAATCATTTAAAACCGAGAAAGAGCAGTGTCAGGTTTTTTTTGTTTTGCTTTTTTTTTTTTAACACTTCAGGGTTTTAAAAAAAATGGGTGCTTTGTGTTTGAGCTCAGAGGAGTTTGCCAGATTACAATGAGAATGATGGATGAACAATGTCAAAAATAACTTACATGGACATTAAATATAACTTAAAAAAGTATAACACTCTCAATAAATAGTTCTACTATGTACACCATTGATATGAGAAGCAAAAAAAAAAAAAAACATCAATAAAACAACACTTTGGGAGCCGGGCGTGGACTCACGAGCTCATTGTGAGCCCAAACAACAGAATGCTCCACTCGAATGGCAGCAATGGAGCTTAGTGGTGGATGTTGAACGTGCGGTCAACAGCGCGGAGAAGCGGGCCTGAGCCCCGCCCCCACGCGACCGCTTCCAGTTCGATGGCTAACAGCCGCAACAAGAGGACTAGTCTAACATTGTGTACCGGTAATAATATCAAGATAATACATGTCGTCTGTTAAATGCAAGCTTTCAAGATAACATTGCCTTTTTTTTTTTTTTTACTTGTTTGTTTGTTTTTCAAACAGCCTGACAATCATTCAAAAACAACAATTAGGATTTCTTCATTTAGTGTACACCATTGATATGAGAAGCAAAAAAAAAAAAAAACATCAATAAAAAAATATCTATATATATCTATATATTGAAGCAGCAAACATTACAGGCATGAGGTACAGTGAGGGATCCTGTGATGACGACAGTATGGAGGTGATCTTCCTTCTTTGTGTGAAGCGCTCGGTGGGCTATGGCTTTCCTGAGCCCCGCCCCCACGCGACCGCTTCCAGTTCGATGGCTAACAGCCGCAACAAGAGGACTAGTCTAACATTGTGTACCGGTAATAATATCAAGATAATACATGTCGTCTGTTAAATGCAAGCTTTCAAGATAACATTGCCTTTTTTTTTTTTTTTACTTGTTTGTTTGTTTTTCAAACAGCCTGACAATCATTCAAAAACAACAATTAGGATTTCTTCATTTAGGTTTTCCTTCCCTTTACACAATTTCTCAGCCAAAATGTACAGCTTTAAAAAAAATAAAATACAAATCAAGGCAAAAGACAAACAAATATGCAGTTCAGTCAGTTGTGATACGTCGATGGATGAAATGTACAGTGCAACCTCCAACATCGACGAAACCAAAAAGTCGCACGAAATGTCAAGACTTTGGGAAATGTCACAAGACTTCAGCTCAGTGAGCATCGAATGGCCTGGGTGAGGAAAACCCTTTTTTCTCCCAATCAGGGTGCGTTTTAGCTTTTATAAAGCCCCCAGGGAGCCGTACGAAATGGATAAAAATTTAGGATGCAATGGGCCATATCAATCGCACCTCATCTAAGGGGTCCTTTTGCGTTCTCTTTTCACGTTTTTCTTGTTTGTTTGTTTGTTTGTTTGGTTACACCGCCACAGAAGCATTACGACACAAGATGACAGCCGTCGAACAGAAAATGGAACTTACAGCGATGGAACGGAAGTAACGTACATGCTTTCACCATGGCTGCTGGGCACAATTTGGCAAAAAAAAAAAAAAAAATGTCCCTTCGTGTTTCCTGAGGGCGATCGTTTGGCAACGGAACAGGAGGTAAAATTGTTTAGAATGGTTTGCGTTCGACCTTGGAGGCTCCACTGGATATTTGAAACCCTCTTTGGAAATATGTCAAGTTGAGGAAGAGGTAAGGGACAAGGTCATGTCAAAGCAACGCACAGGGAGCAAACGGAGCAAATATCAGAACAGGTTGTCTGAGATCACCATTTGGACAATAGCAGCTTCTAGACAAGTTTTATCTGAAAGACATACTTTTCTTCTTTTTTTTTCTTCTTGCATGGCAACTTAAAAAGTGCAGTAACTGAGGTCATTGTGACAAACTAATTGATTATGACATTTGGTAAAAATCAAATACACAAAAAAGAGAATGTTCCCTTCCATTGAGAAGCAATATTTACACAATATTCATTTGTATAGATTTTTTTCTATTTTTGATTTGCGTGGGTGGAAAATAATACATCGCGACCGGGTGTCGTCTTTTGTCTTTGTATGATGCCAACAGGCTTCCATTGCCACCTGCCTGTTCGTGTGCGACAGATGATTCCTGACTAATCAAAGATGGCGAGGAATGCGATAGGCATCCGTACGTCGAGTCCAATGACAAGTCAGAGTCACGCCGTGACCGTAACCTAAATCGAAGCAGCAAAACGCCGGCCAGTAAGCCAAGCAGCAGCAGCACTTGTGTGCACGTGTGTCTGTGTGTATGTCATTAAACGCCTGAACAGAATGAGGTTAATTCACCCTTTCGCTAAGCCAGGCCAATCACAGAGAAGAACATAAATCCGGGTTTCGGATATATTACTGCTTTTTTTACGTTGCGGGTTAAAGTGACCAGTTAGAGAAATAAAATATTCAAGTGTAGTCGTTTTTAGGGATGGTACATTTTTCTGCAACGTAATCGTTGTTAATGGAGTTGATCATGAGATACAAACAATTTTTGTTTTCATTCCTGACGTAAATTAAACATGCCCTGGGTCAATGTGACCCAGAAACATTATTGCTGTTCCTGAGAAACAAACATTAACAGGAGGTTCAAAGGTAATTAAGGGTCGCCAAGAAACACATTGTAAGTAGATTTTTTTTTGTTTGGTTTTGTTCATTTCCCAAAAACAACAACAACAAAAAAGACTGCAGCGACATGTCATGTTTGGAAAGCAAAGAGGTGACCTGGAACCACCATCTGCGGCATTAGCAAGCTTAGCCAGTGAGATTGAAATGTCTTTTTTTTTTTTTCTTCCAAAAACTGCGACTTTAGACAGCGGAAGCGCCGTGCCGTGTTGGTTCCGGAAGCTGAGCAGAATGAACCAACAGGAGGGGTGGCAGAAGGGGCAAGGCAGGGCTTAGCGAAAGGTCAATTGGTAGGGTAGCGGTTCGGCAAAAATAAAATGTGACAAATAACTACAGCCGAAAAATGCGATTCAATCACCCAGCAGAGGATCAGAATGTGGCGATTTTTTTCTTTTAAATGGAAAATATTGTCGACATTTGTTTTTCTATCACCGAATGCACTTTTTGTGCATCGTTTTCCTCGAGCCATTTTACTTGATGTCTAAACCACGGATGGGCAACTCGCAGTGGCCTGCAAACGCACTGAGTGGCCACTAATTAATTTTCTGCCAAAACTCCAACATCCGACATTTGTTTTCCTCCAAAAAAAAAAAAAGGGGAGAAAAAAATGCTCAAAAAAAGGGAACAAAATTTTCCAATATGCAAATCCATGTGAGCCCAACTGCAAATATGCAGCGGTCAACTTTAGTTTCAAGTTGTAATATCACCAGTTACCACTAGATGGAAGAAACGATCTAGTTCTGCTTCCACTGCAACTGGTCTTGTCTTGTTACTGCCACAAACTCCATGAGGAGACTTTTAGAATTTCTTGCGGACTTCAAATAATATGCAGGACAATTTTATTATAAATTAAGAATCAGATCACTTTTGTGGGGAATAAAAAAAAAATGTTTTCTTGTTCAGCAGTTTTCTATGAGAACCCTTTTCATTGGATAAAAAGCTACTATATGCGGTTATTTTGTTGTTTACTTCAAGCCCATTGTTGTCGGCTTTGGATCGAGAATCTGTTCTACATGCATTGAAAAAAGTCATTCTCAAAAATGAAATATATTCCAGTGCATATATTTTGTACGTATGAACGTATTTTGCGCATATTTAAAATCACCTTTAGGGTTATATTTTATGGTGAGGAAGCACTGATGAAAAATCGTGCGCCTTAAGTTGCCCATCCCTGGTCTAAACGTGATGCTATCATAATGCTTCCATTCTGACAATGAGCTGACATTGTGATGCTATTTTTTAATTTTTTTTTTTTTAAACAAGATTTTAAAGCATTCCCTGTGAACATGCAAGTGTGAGCCAACCGCAGATAAAAGCCGGAAACCGCTCCTTGAGGATTTAACAACGCAAATATGTCGAGTCGCAGCGGATGCAGTAGCAGAGGCTGTACAGACGTTTTCATTACACGCTCTGAAAATTGCTTAAACAACTAAAAAAAAAAAAAAAAAAAAAGACCTTGCATGGGAATATTGTTTCTGCGGTTCGGTTGCAGGGCCATTACTTGATAGTTTCTCTGACGATTTGTTTATTTCATCTTGGTTATTGTGTGCGGAATGTGCAGAGTGTAAATGGGACAATATCGTTCCCCACCAAGCGAGTTCCAACCTCTGATGTGCCGGTGAAGAAACACATGACTGAAATTAAAACAGATACAGAATGTCTGACCGCTCGTTCCAAAACCTCACATCTTCAAAACGTGTCTGAGAAACACGTGTCTTCATTTCCTTCATATTGAATAACTATTGATCCCTCAACCACTCACACACACACGCGCACACACACAAAGGTGCATGCGCACCCGCCCTCCCCCACATAAAACTTGCACAATTGCTTTCATCGTGTAATTGTCGAGTTACGGCACTAAACTAGACACTGAACAAAAGGCATGCTACAGTACCTCGGCCTGCCAGGGTTTTTGTTTTCTTTTTTTATAATGGCCATGTTGCTTCATGATGATGATGATACTGTGACACTCCTCGACCTTTTAGTTGAGGGGATGAAGTTTTCAGTGGCGTCTCGTGAGTCCTGTCGTCTGTTCTCGATCTTTTCATGATGTGGAGGCAGAGGGGTTGCGAGGACGGAGAGGTATGCCTGTTAAAGCAGCATGTGCAGGAAAATGGAGGATGAAGATCCAGGTGGGCGCAGGGCTAAGCACCGCGCGGCCACGATGGGTGGAGTGTTGCAGCAAAGGGTCTTGGGACGTTGAACAGAGGCCCCTCTCTCATCCTCCCGTTGCTTCCGTCACCCCAGAGAATGGACCTTATCTTCCCTTTTGTTCTCCGCGGCGTTTGGATCCCGACAGGAGCACTCGTTCCGTATGTTACAGGACATGGGGAATGGAATCACCTGAGCAGGAGAGGGGGAAAAAAGAAAACAACAGAACAATTCATGTCATTCGTTGTTCATCATCACTTTTGGAACACTTTTTATTCTTAACTGCGCGGTATCGATTGGCTTCAGTTCCAGCCAGTCGGTTTTTCACCAAACTGCAAAAACCGGATTGCAATTGCAGCAAGCAAAACTTCCTTTCATGTTTGTTAAAGAGACAGATCGTATCCACAAAATGAAACCAATCGCTGCGGGACAGTGAGGAGAGGTTAGCGTATCTGCCTCACAGTTCTGAGCTTTGGCTTTTGAATTGGAAATTTGTGTCGAGTTCTTCTTTGGCTTCCATGGGTTTCCTCTGGGCGCTCTGGCTTTCTACGACATTCCGAAAACGTGCACGTTAGGTTGAAGATGAATTTCTGTATGAAAAGCTGTTTGTCTATATGTGCTCTGCAACTGGCTGGCGACTCCGTGGTGTGTCGTGCTCTTTGCCCCAAATCCGCTGGGATAAGTGCTGGCCCACAGACGACACTGATATAACAATGGCAAGCATGACAGGAAAAGGACGGATGGACGGATGTCACCGTACTTCAATAACATTTTCATTGAAGAGAATCGAATCGTATGATCAGTAGCCTTCACTCAAGGCGCTCGACGTCACCGGATAAAACACGGAGAATGCCTCAGCAGCACCAGTTGCTACTGCTGCCACCTTGTCGGCCGGCCTCTCTTCAGCTGTTTGGGTATACAAAGTGTGTCTCTATTTTTCTCATCCAAACCGGGAAAACGTGGTCCAAGTCATGCAAAGGCAAACTGCAGACCGAGGGCACGTCAAACAAAACCAAAAAACTTATCAGTTCAATCTGTGGGGGTCTGCTGCCAGCATCACTTTTGGTTATCAGAGGATAAGTGGATGTGAATTTTTTTTGTACAATGCTTCCCAGTATGCAATGCAGACATTAAAATAAGACTAATCCAGCCTGACATACCGCAGACGTTGGGGTGGTTTTTAGTGCAGGTGTCATTAATGAAAGTTGACTGGCCGCTCCATTCAGCGAGTTGAAAATGTATACGTGCATTTTCCGAACCGCTTATCCGAGTGTGGCGGGCGTTCTGGAGTCGATCTCAACTGTCCTGGAGTGGTAGGCGGGGGTACGCCCTGAACGGGTTACCAGACACTCACAGGGCACACATAGCCAAGCAACCATTCGCAATCGCACCGAGAGACCATTTTGAGCGTTCAATTAACCTGCCGTGCATCTTTTTGCAATGTGGGAGGGCATCGGACTACCCGGAGAAAACCCACACAAGCAAGCAGTGAACATGAAACTTGGGCCGTCGTATAAAATTTTAGTGTATAAAATTAGGCACTGAACAAATTTTAAAATAGTGGAAAAGATTTTTTTGCTTTACATTCCATCCTAAGTTGTACTCAATTCTCATGAAAACAAGACTCGTGTAATATCGTCAAAATAAATGTCCGCACTTGGTTGCTGAGCCCAACCTGGGTGACAAAATGTTGCACCTTATTTTGGATTGACAATCAATCGAACCCCGGTAGTAATTCGTGAAAGAGACAAAGTGAGTGAATACTGGCGCTCTCTTTAAAATGGAGCATAAAAGAAGTCGTTTGTGCGTCCGGGCTGCTCTTCATGTGAGGGCCAGGTGGACGGAGTGGGCAGTGCCTGGACCCGCCTAAGAAAACGACGCCCGCATGGGATGATTTTTACAAGACCGGGGGGCGGATTCACATCAGAAACAGCTGTCAACGGTGTGATGTGTGTTCTTGTAGGAGGCCAAGAGCTCCCGGCTTCAGTTTAGTTACTTTCTCGCTTTGGTTTATCTTTCGGTTCCTTCTCACAACTCACTCCCCACTCCCTAACGTCACCTCGCTTTCCACCCAAGGCTAATCTGCCATCCAGAGTTTACCGCTGTATCTATTGAATGATCGTGGGTGGCAAAATTGAACTGTTTTCCTTTGACCTTCACCCAAAGGGTGGCGGGGGCCAGCTGCCACATCTGGCCCTTGCTTGAGGCTCGCTCTTCAGGGTGGCTGGGAAATGGCTGGCTGGCTGGCCTTGCGGGCCCGGGGCCCCAGATCCCAGGGCTAGAGGGAGGCCTGGGCGAGGGGACACCCAGTTAGCGCTACATGAAAGAAATTCTGGTGGTTGTTGACCTTGTCAGAGCCTCATCCCTCCATTTCTGCTCCGGGTCAAAATAACACAATGTCCCTCTCATTTCGGTTCCCTACGTATGTGTCAGTCAATGCTGGGAGGGTGGAAGGTATGTAAGGCTAGTGTCGTACTCCAACTGGACTTTCTCAAAGGCGGCTTTAGGCTGACTGATACGCTTGCAGATATTCCGACACAAACGCCGTTTCAAGTGCGAGGCAAGGACATCGTGTCATGGGCGCCGATCCAACACAAGCAACCGCCACAGTCACAATACATTTCCAGGTGTGCAGATAGCGTCCAAGAGCATTTGCGTGCACCCTGCAAATGTACGTCACGCACAACAAAACAAAACACGCCGAGCCGAAGCACTCAACAGCCAGTGGCTCCACAATCCGTCTTTCTCTGCTGATGGATGACAAACGACCACCGATCAGTCGCAGGGCGATCGTATGAGTACGATCGAATTCAACGCTAGCTGCATAAAAGTGCTCACCATTATCCCTAGGTAGTAAGTAGTTCTTAATTTGTCTTTTTTTTTTTTTTTTGTAACCCCCCTTCATGCACCCTGTAACCTGAAAACATGATAAGATGTCCACTGGAGTAACCGCTGTCCCTGAAAGGGTTATTCTTATTTTCTAAAAATGTGGCATGAGATAATTCAGGAAATGCGCTAGAGAAATGATGTTGAGGTTTTACGGGAAATATTACTTGGTTTTGGCTGGAATTATGCAACAAAAAAAAAAAAAAAACAGCTGAACCAATTCCCTCCAAAACTTTTCTGGCAGACTCAGATGGACTACCACTCGGACTGATCGCCAGTCAATCAGCAAGGAAAATGCAAACGGGAGCTGCACAAATATTAAGTTATGTGAACCCCTGCACAAGCCACACGGCACAATCTCTCCATTTTTCTCGACTGCTGGAGAAAGTCCAACCCACTTAGGGCAGGAGGTGGACTAAACTCTTGACTGACCACCAGCTTACTCGCAAGGTGACTGACTGACTGACTGTACAAGGGGCATTGAGTGTGAACTGATTCGATGGCAGCTCTGTGAAAGTTCGCTCTGCAATGACCCGATGTACTCTGATTACTTGGTTTTGTTTGGAATTGGAAACGACACAAAAACGACACTATTGCTTCTCTACCTGCAGTTGAGACTTAAAATAAACATGACTACCGGGTCTTACCGTGCACAGTGCCGTTTCTAGTAACTCGTCTGTCAGTGTCGCAAGTATTTTAAGTCGATACCATGTGCTTGACTTAACCACTCTGGTCGAGCAGGTTCATTTATTTATAATTGTCATTGTTGCGCTAACGTAGCATTTGAGGATACAAATGGCTAAAATAAATACTCGAGGCACTCAAGGAAGGAACTTGGGCACTCCTGGACTAGACACGACGCATCTCCACTTAGCAGCAAAAGGCCTCAGTCCTCTCTGGGATTCAATTTTCCTCACCGTGGTTTATGGTCACGTTTATGAGAACAGAGGAGATTCCCAATGGCTTTCATTGTTGCTGCTCTAGTCGTGTTTGTTTTTATCCTGTTCCGAGTGATGCCTTCACTGAGGCACTGTTTTTGCAGTTGCCAGCTGTACTGTTTTGAAGTTGAAAAATTGAGCGGCCCACACCGAGGCAAGTGGAGTCAAGTAGAGCTAAGTTGGTACCGCACAGGGGAAAATGTGATCAGAATTTTAGCACATTACATGCGACAAACACTTATAAAGAGGGAGCGAATTGTAAATCCTCCAATTTATTAAGATGTACAAATGGTAGCCTCTAAGCAAAAAAAAAAAAAAAAAAAAAAAAAAAAAAAAAAAAAAAAAAAAAAAAAAAAAAAAAACAAACCAACAGCAAACAAAAATCACATAACCCTGTTTGACTACGTAAGTGCGTGCACTTAGCATCACCAAACTGCCAAATTCGCGAAGAAACAGAGGGGAGTGTGTCTTCACTGGTGTGCAACTCCCTTTGCTCAGCTGTGGAGAAAACCCCTCAATCCCCCCTTCACATTATCTCTAAGTCCCGTCCTACTTAAACGCCCTCAACCACCAGAGCTGGCATTTGAGTTCGTTATGGCGAGATGCTGTTTATTCAATTGTTGGCAATTACAGGGGATTGCGGTAGCTGGGCAAAAAAAAAAAAAAAAAAAAAGAAAAAGACGAGAAGGTAGGAAAGTAACCCTGGCTACCATTGACGAAAACACAACTACTGAATACTTTGTGCGGCTGTGCTGACCTCAGACACTTACCGAGTGAACATATTGAAGACATACAAAGGCACATTTTTTTCCCCCATTTTTTTATACTTCAAATGCACGCAACGTCATCATCATCTGTGCCTGAAACTTCAGAAGTATGCAACGGTTTAAAATGAGTATCTGCGAGCAGAGCGCGAGAGCGAAAGCGAGGTGGTCAGTGCTGGCAATGGCGGCCCATCAGCTTTGGACACAAACATCAGTCATGACACATTACAAATCGCGTATTGAGCCTTCCCGTGCCAGACGGAGAGCTGTAAACAGCGCTGAGAGACTGGGAGGCAACTCAAGAGCCGACCACCAAAGCAGATAGAAAAACATATAGTCTCATTTAGCAAAAGTTGTTTTAGAGAGGCCAAGCCATATAACGATATAATTGCTGCCCTCTCCATACTGCGTCAAGCATCCAAGAGAGGAATTTCTTCCAAAATGGGGATGTGAAGGGAGGGGGTCGCCCCCCCCCCCAAAAAAAAGGAAAGGGGGGGGGCACACAGGGGTCTGCGCAGGCAACCCTCAAAAGGCATGACTCCATGCGCTTGCCTACACTCATCCTCTCCAAACCGGACTGACAGCTTGCAACTATTAACGCTGGATCCAGAGGTGACCTTACATGCAGCTAGACCTTGGCCCCTCAAAGCTCCTGGGGGTGGAATAATACACAACAAGTCATCCAGAACTCAAAAGGGGGAGTCAGCCATTGTAATCCAATACATGTTTTGTCAAATCCAGGAATATTTCCTCATGATCTGTTAGCTGTCCATACTGAATGTGCGCTGACTAAGAACAATAAATAAATAAATTAAAAATAAAAAAAAAAAAGGAATCAAACGAAGTGGCTTGGACTGAGCCGCACAATAATTTTCCAGCCAATCGCTTTACGGGGGCGTTGGTGCTCTTGCAATGATTCTGTTGGCGACGCGCCTTCTTCCACGTCGTCGAAAAATGTGCTTCAAAGTGAAAAATCAAATGTAAATCGTCATGCGTTACACTGGCCTCTCGGTATACACATCAAAACATTTGATTTGGCTGACTCTCAGTATTTGATTCGGCTGCCACCGTCTGCATTTTCTGATGTTACCACGCAATGCCAGCGAAGGTGCGCTTGGAGCCGGCGGCTCGGTTCTATCTGAAAACGTCTTCAGACCACTTGTTTCGGACTTTAAATGAGGCGAGCTCAGCTTGAAACCGGTCTTGCCCTGACAATTCGGCAGTTTATCCCCCTGTCGCGCTCAGATTGCAAGAGGAAATCGGGGCTGAGCAAGAGCGAAGCAAACAGCTAAAGGCTACGGGCGGGAGGCTGCAGCCTGCAACCGTGCATCCAGCAAACATTTAACAATGCTTGGTCGCAAGGTGAACTGAGAAAATGAACACGCCTGTGTTCTGACATCGGAAAAATGTGGCCTTTTAAAATTGCGGGTTATGTTTTGCAGGCCATGAAAATGCTCAACGGCACGGACCAAGGTGCTAGAAAGTTGCTCCCGGTTGCACCAATTATTCTTCTGATCTTTTCTTTGACTGAGATAGTCAATCGAGCGCTAGCCAGCTCCGTGATATTGTCATCCTCCTCTGTCCGGCAATGTGATAGAGTTCTCTGTGATCTACTTGACGTAACCTCCCTTTGCACTGTAATGCACACCCTTCTGCCTTCTCCTAAAAGTCTCGTATGTATTTTCCCCTCCAAGCGTTGGATGTTTCTCCAGAGAGTGCAGACGCTGGAAGGATCAGCTTGTTTCTCTCAAGCTTGACGGCCTTGGCAACGGTATCTATGGTGGACAAATCTTACCAATAGGTCATTTCCTTTTCCAATTTTCCCTTTGAACCGCTCTGAACAACAAACCCTACCAGCTACCATCCATTTCTGAAGAGCGATGAAGGGATCATTGGTGTGCTTTCCGAGACGCCAACATTTGGTTAAATGAATGCGGAAAAAAAAAAAAGACGACGACGACTGCTGTGTCCAAACAATGCCAAGGTAGAATACGTGTGAGAATGATTAGGAAAAGCAGACTGGAGTTGCCATCTTAAATTACTGTGTCAAAATACCGAAAGAAAGTGTTTCGCGCAAACGATAAAATGTATCACTGTGACATATTTGGCCAGCGGCTCAATTATGCATTTTCAAAAAGTGGTTTCATCATTCTTGATATTTTTGGAAACGTCACACAGATGTGATCAATGCTGTCTAAAACCTTGCTCCCCTTGAAAGGCAATGCCTTGGTCAGTCCGTTGCCAAACACGAAAGAAGCCGTCACGGAGGGAAAAAAAAAACAAAAAAAAATACCGCTCGTGATTACGGCTTATTTGTGCATGGCGAAAAAGAAACGTGGACAGGAAGCAGTCCCGAGATGGTGTCCCTTCGGAAAAGCGCAAGATGTTCTTTGTACATCCTAATTCACCACCAGAGGCAATAAAGAGGCTTCCTAGTCGAGCACACGGTGAAATATCCAGGGAGACGCATAGACTGCTGTATAAATGTAGCCAGACATACAGATGGATATGCCAGGAGTACAAGTACAGGCCCTTGCCAAATTCAGAAGGAGAGGCCAAACCAGAGAAGCAGATGTTGCAGCGCAGAAGCTAAACTACACTTCCAATCGTGCCATTTGCCAACGACTGCTAAGTGCGATCCAGACAAAGCTGGTTGCTACACTCAAGAGTGCGGCTACCACAAGAACCGAGCGCTTTGCCATATGCAGCCAACCGCAAAAACGTTAACAACTGCCTAAACGTCGAGAAAACGTCGAGCGTTTATGAATGCGGGTAATAACATGGACTGCAAAGGAATGTTCACAGGTCTCAATGCTACAACCGCAGCTAAAAACAAAGTCAGTTCACCAGCGACCAGTCAAAACCTTGAATGGATGGTCCCAACATATGTTCAGGATTATTGGCTCTTTTGAAGAGATCCAAATTTGATATTTGACATTCATTTGTCCCAAAAACTTCAGTCGGCCTCATTTCAGCCAGTGTGAAAGCATTCGCCTGACATGTACTACGTTTTTCTTTGGCTTTTTACACGACTTTTTTTTTTCCCCTGAAAGGGTTTACGTTGAGATGAGAAGAAGAAAAGAAAAAAAAGGAACATTAGCCGGGAGGTGCCGTGAAGCGTTTTTCAGTTTGAATGTTCTCCCCCTGTGGGTTTTCTTCAGCTTCCTTCCACAATCCGGAAATGTGTACCACTATGTTAGGTCCAGTGAAGACGATAAATTGTCCATAGGCGTGAAGACGAGTGTGAATGGCGTTTACTACGTCTACCCTACGATGGGTCAGTGATACACGCCGCCTCTCGCCAGTAGTGAACTGGGCGAGGCTCCAGCTCACCTGTGACGCTGAGGACAAGCACTGTCCAGAATGCAAGGATGAATTGCGGCGCCAAGCAGAACGAAGCAGAAAAGACCGGCCAGAAAACCAATTCATGGCTTTCTCAAACAACAGAACTTCTGTGTCATTCACGACGGTCCTGCTCTCAGACTACCAGATAAATATTGTCCGGGCGAGATGTCACACTACAAGTCCGTTACCAACCAGAGCCTGCCCAAATGTTGCGTGCTTACGTCAAGATTCAGTTCATCGACGCAGGTCCGTCGGGGAGGCGGGACAAACAGCAGTCAAAGTCATGCCAGACTTTGGTTATGTCACACGACATGGGCTACGACGCGTCAAGACAACTCAAAATTGGCTACGAGACGCCACATTTGTCTGCGACATTGTTGGCTCAAAATCGGGATACATTCATGTTCTGACATTGGCTTAACTTTTGTACAAACGGCAGTGCTTCAGTGTCATGAGGTTCAAAGATGATCAACAGTAGCCCCGTGAATGACCGAGTGTTGCTTCTGTTAAGTATCCAGAGCAATGTAACTGGTTTCATTCTGGTAGCTTGCTACTTTGACCCGTTCCTACGGAATGAATCGTGGTTGAACTTGGGAGTGGAGATCTACGTGGCCTATCACATTTTTTTTTTCCCCCCAGCGAGGCCCCTCAACTGGCAGATTGCCTTGTTTAACAGAATATAGTTTGGCCTGGTGTGCTGTCTGTTATCAAATGTTGCAAAAGCTTGCAAGACAGCCAATACAATTTTTTTTAAAAAAAATCAAAAAAAGGCAACCGATAAAGTTTAGTTTTAATATAGCGGACGTTGTTGTGCCTTGGACTCATCGGCGAGTTACGCCATGTCTCGCTGCTATGATGTCACACAATTTACGTAGCTGGTAGCTGACGAGACTCGCGTCATCTCGCCTACACACCCTGCGGTGGAAATAAGTTGTCAGGATTTACCGTTCCAAACCATACCCAGGGGATGAAAAGTGAACTTTTGTTGCAGACAGGGTATGCGTCAAGACAACTCAAAATTGGCTACGAGACGCCACATTTGTCTGCGACATTGTTGGCTCAAAATCGGGATACATTCATGTTCTGACATTGGCTTAACTTTTGTACAAACGGCAGTGCTTCAGTGTCATGAGGTTCAAAGATGATCAACAGTAGCCCCGTGAATGACCGAGTGTTGCTTCTGTTAAGTATCCAGAGCAATGTAACTGGTTTCATTCTGGTAGCTTGCTACTTTGACCCGTTCCTACGGAATGAATCGTGGTTGAACTTGGGAGTGGAGATCTACGTGGCCTATCACATTTTTTTTTTCCCCCCCAGCGAGGCCCCTCAACTGGCAGATTGCCTTGTTTAACAGAATATAGTTTGGCCTGGTGTGCTGTCTGTTATCAAATGTTGCAAAAGCTTGCAAGACAGCCAATACAATTTTTTTTAAAAAAAATCAAAAAAAGGCAACCGATAAAGTTTAGTTTTAATATAGCGGACGTTGTTGTGCCTTGGACTCATCGGCGAGTTACGCCATGTCTCGCTGCTATGATGTCACACAATTTACGTAGCTGGTAGCTGACGAGACTCGCGTCATCTCGCCTACACACCCTGCGGTGGAAATAAGTTGTCAGGATTTACCGTTCCAAACCATACCCAGGGGATGAAAAGTGAACTTTTGTTGCAGACAGGGTATGAACTCAGAGACTTCTTAAAGTGCCAGTATGGTATTGATAATGAGTTTTGGCAACCATCAATAAGACAAAATGACTCCAGAGGGAGTCCAGGACGAGGATTTATGGGCATAACAGTTCTCATTTAACATATTGCCTCCAATATATTTTTCTTTCATAAGTACTTTATATTATTTACGGGGGTAAAGACCTGCCAATGGTAACATGTAATCTAAAAAAAAAAAAAAAAAAAAAGGAAACTGAGTTCATGTGCCGTACAATGGTGCGTCTAACCTTCTTGGTCTTGACAGTGGATTGGCAGCAGTCTCCTCCATCGTAGTTACAGAAGGCTCGGTTGTTTACTGCATCACAGTAGTTGTCTCCCATGAATGGCTGTGTTAAATAAAAAAAAAATAAAAAAAACATCTTCAGTACTATCATATATGGTTGCGCTAATGATTGTATCCTGTACGCAATACATGGCCTTTTACATCCTTTTGTCTTTTAATGTGATTTTTTTTTCTCTCTTCTTGGCTCTTATTGGACCAGCATCGTAAATCTGACCGAGAACGCAATAAACTATTCACGACAGAAAAAGAGTGGAAAAAAAAAATATATATCTCTCCTATGAGGAGATTTATAGGCTTGGCTCAACCCTTTCCACTTGAGTTAACAATCAGGATATCCAATTGGTCTAAAGTGCGCACATCATATAATTCTTGCATACAGTGGAGGGGGATTCCTTCACATGTGAACGCAACATTTGCAGAGGACAGGCGCTGTTTGATCTGGTGACTTCAGGCTGACCCACAAATAAAGCAAAGGCTTTCAAGGCAGGGGACCACATGGTAATGACTGTCTGGATTGAAGTCAACTACAGTTCACCAAGGTAGGTGGAGTTTGGAGGTGCAATAAAAAAATAAATAAATCCAAGATATCAACAATACAAACAAAGTAACATGATAAATGAGGCTACTTTTTTATTTTTGACAGAGCATTGTCCTACCTCACATCCTTTGAAGCAGTGGAGCAGTTCAGGGTGCGGATACCACTTCAGTCCCATCGTACAGACGATACTCTGGAAGATATATTATGAAGAAAGGGGTGATCAATTAAGCTGTTCGGAACAGAGAATAAAACTAAGAACAGTCAAAAGTTTTTTTTTTTAAATGAACAACTCCACGTCAGGATGTGTCAGAATGCATATATGTATGCCATTAAGAAGCTATTAAAAGGTCTCCCATGCACTCTTTTCATATTCCAGGCTGCCTCTGATTTACAGTGACCCGTGTCTACATCGGAACACCAGTTGAAAACAATCGATTTTCACAAGACAGAACCAAATAATACATGTGTGTCCGCGTGTGTTTTTAGTCATAAGGGTGGGGTGTCCGGCAGGGGGGTTTGAGGTCAAAGAGCTGAGAGCAGAAAAGGGGGAAAACACGCACGGAAAGGTAAAGAGCACAATGTTCTCAAGTATCTTCACAGAATGTGTGGAATCCCTTCCCACTGCGCTTGTCCTTAAAATGCAGCTCATGGGAGGTTTGCATGGAATGCGTGTGTGCGTCTGTTTGTGTGAGTGCGTGCGTGCATGTGTGCGTCTACCAGGTGTTGGAAGGAGTCTGTCAATCTTTTTTAAATCAGTCCCACGGCGATAAAATGTCAAATGCAAAGTTAATCTTTGTGTGTGTGTGTGTGTGAGAAATAGCATGCAACTGCCAGTTAAAAAAAAAAAAAAAAAAAAAAAAAAAAAATCCAGTGATTTCCTCGAACGGATGTCTCTGCTGTAAGAAACACCACACTCACATACACAACTCTCATCGAAAAGAAGAAGAAAAAGGGATTCCTTGAGGGGTCAGTGATGATCTTTACTCGGCTTGGTGGTAAACACAAGCTCTCAGCCACCGGATGCAAAAAAAATCCAGAAGCGAAATATCAAATGAATCAACCTCAATATATTTTGCTGAGTATCTTCAAGGTGCTCTCAACGCATTCCATTCGACAGGGCCCGCAGAGAAAACATTCTCAATTCCTGTAAAACTGTTGTAAGACGTTTTGGTCAAGCTGAGATGACTGTTCACTTCATCAGGTGCTACTATTTTGGTGAGTGGTTCATTCGTTCACAACAGTGTCTGCGAGCTGAGAAAATATCAGATCTCTTTTTGGTTTTTAATGCGTAAAAAGGTGGTGTCTTTTTCTTTATTTGTCTGAAATGTGCAGGGGGTCTATTTGAGGAAATATGGCACGATAAAATAAAAACATGACTTTTGTCCGAGACGCCTCGCACTCTCTGCTGTTGAGTGAATCAAAGCTCTCAGCCTCCGTATGAAGACAAATGGAGACTAAATACAAAAGCAGACAGGCACTAAATATTCCACCGGACAGCTTGTACCTCCATGTTCTGATGCATTCTAATACACCAGTGACGGAAAGCACACTTGTACTCGAGGAACGTCAGCGGATTTACACTTTAATAAACCCTTCAACACTTGGACAAAAAGTTTCATTATGGAAGCTAAATACAAAAAGGAAATACCATTAAGATCTCAAGTGTTGTTATAAGCACAAAAACGGGTCCAAAAAAAACGCTACCCTGTTTTCTCAAAGCAGGTCAGAGCACTATAAATCCAACACATCCCGGCGGGATAAAATAACTGCCTCACCTCAAATAACACCCCCAAATAATAACACCCCCCGTGCGCCTTTATCTAAGAGAATTGACACGGTTTTCCTTTGCGGCGGCAAACGAAAGCGATTTGTCATTTTCGGCGCTGTCAGCAAATCGATGCAATGGAGAAAGATGGAAGATGGAGGAGGAGAAGGAGGCGCGTACAGCAGAAGGCGAGGCCAACAGTAGCCACGCCGGGCACCTTAATTCATCGGGGAGCTCAAACTTTTTGCACCTACTGTACTTTCCACTTGTTCTCGTTGCTTTCGCGATGATGTCATCCAGAGAGCCCTTCCCCTCCCCTCTCGCTCCCTCTCACACTCCTTTCTCCTTTCTCAGCAGGGCCGTAAATCATGATAATCCATGACGGTTGCCTGGCTTCACCCCTCACTATGTATGCGATCCTCACTCGCTCCAAGCCTCTCGGGGCGCTGATACCACATAAAAATAGATCCCCATCTCAGCGCCACCTTAGACGACGTAATGTCATATAGAAAATGACTAATTCCACTGGAAGCCCGACAAGCTAATTTTGCTGATAAAGGGGAGGGCGGGTGCTCATGGGGTGAGGGGGGCCGCAGAGTCGTTAGCCGCATCAGGGAGAGGAGGAGGAGGGATGTCTAAGTGGGTCATAGCGAGAACTCAACTACAACTGCTCGAAAGCAATAAATCATCATCACTTATTAAGGTGGACAACGTCCACCTGTAAGTGGAGGGGAAGTAGAACTAGTTGAACGTGCGTTTCGCTGACGTGCATTTCTTTATTTTTCCCAATGTTCCCAATAGGCAGTTATGACCCTTGTTTCCAAAAAAAAACGTTTTTTTCACATGCAGTTTTTTTTTTCCACAGCAAAAAATCCATTCCAGTGGTAAAAACTGCTAGAAACAGTCATAAAAATGTAATTTGATTGAACAGATAGACACTCATACAACGAGAAAATGTAAGAAAACTGTTGTATAGGATTAAAGGTCAAACAAAGTACTTGTCATAAGCCCAGTTTTCTTGGTAACCCCTCAAAATTCTCATCTGGCTTTGACACCATGAGCACTATTTAGCGTCACCCACTTGTCAAGTCTGCCCGTTTCCGATTGGGGCTCTTCTGAATCAATTCACTCTTTGACGTTTGTCAACGTACGACCTGCCCAAAATGGCTGCTTCAAACCAAAATGGCAGACTATTGTTCAATCTCATTTTGTGTGCCCCCGTTGTAATATACTTTTTTGTCCCTTTTGCCATCACTGTGGTTGTGTCATAAAAATACCAAAGGAAAAGCACAACACACTTGGGAAGTTAATTACATACTCACACTTGTGCGACCGAGCATCTGTGCAAGTATTACGATTAATAAATAATCGCCCCGCATGAGGAGCAAAAAAATGTCAAAGCTGACCTTTTGCAAGCGGGGCACAACGCAACTTTCTGACACACCACCGCAATCTCATTATGGGTTTACTTGTACGCAATCCATTGCGGCGCCCTCCAACAGCTCAGGCGCGAGTCTCAATTTACCACTGAGCACAAATCATATCAATTACGCACATCCATGAAAAACAGATCATTTCATGTCCTGGTGGCCCAGCCCACTGCTGACTCAGCGCGACTCTGAAAGCATACAAAATGGGCTCGTAGGAGGCAAACCATACCGACACACAAACACCATGATTCTTTCCACACCCGGTGTCCTCTGCACTTTCTATCGCAATACAAGCAAACAAAAAACAAGCTCACCAAGTGTGGAACTTGTACTATACGATATATCGGGGGTCTCAAACTTACAGGAGGCCATTTGCGGATGACTAGAATGATATTTTGCGAGCCCCTACTTGACATCACAGTTTAACCTTAGTGCAGCCCCCCCCCTTTTTTTTTTGCAATGTCATTGCCCTGAGCCATTTGATGTCATTATTCAACTAGACATGCTGAGGAATATGCTAATTAAAAGAGAGACGAGGGTGAAGACAGAGTCACCCATCTTGTTCACATTCTGAAGAACCATTCATGTTCTGAACTGTTATGAATAAAGTTTGAGAAGACTGGATTAGTTGTACTTCCTTTTTTGTGGAATACTTGATGCGACCCAGACACAACCACCAGCAGACTTTGAGATCACTTCTGGGTAGTATTCAGATGACTACTGGTGAATGTAAAATGTCTAAACCTAGCCCGACTCGAACCCTTCATATAGTCAACCTACATTTTGACCCTAACCCTAAACGTGAACCTCACACCTAACTTCTCATCTAATATTATTTTCATACATGTATGCATAAGCAGGCGTAGGCAAGAAGAGACCTGGAGGTAATTTAGGTTCAGTGTCTTGCCCAAGGACAATTTGACAGCGGACAGTCAGAGCCGAGAATCAAACCACTGACCTTTTGGTCACCGGAAGATAAATACGCTTGATCAACCGAGCCGCAGCCGACACATTCTCACCCTAATACCTTTACTTAACTCCTAATCCGAACTACGACCCCTTGATCTAATGCTCACCCTCACCCCAAACCCTTAACCCTAAACATAACGGTAATCCCTCACCCTAATTTAACCCAAACTTTAACACCCCCCCTCCCCCCACCCCTCAAGCTAACTTCCGGAGCCAAACTGAACACTATTTGACTCTTATCGTGCAATTTATTCCAGCGTTGACAGACGCAAGGGAAATGAATTGAACGTTTGCACAGGCGTGACTTGTCTGCGCATCCTAAAAATAGCCGCCGACTCGACCGCTATTAGGAATATGCTAGAGGGTCACACCGTGTTGTGAAAAATGTCTGAGGGGTTGCCATGTTTCGGACCAAAACATTTGGTTGCGGCGGAAGATAAAAGGCAGGCACACGCGGGCCTTTTTGGAAATGTGACCGATGGAGCGAGGATGTCGACACCAGATGGGAAATTCCTTAAAGGAGAGTTGTGGATCACAGGCCTTTGTCAAGTGCGTCTGTCACAATGGTGAGGCGGCCGCACTCCTCCAACGTACCTTGACCTTGTGCGGGTTCCTCCAGTGCTCCTTGAGCACGCCCTCGGCCGTCATGTTGCTAGGGAGGATCACCACGTCGTTGTTGCTCTCCCTGCACGACAGCTCACACTCCTCACCTGCACGTGACGGGGAAGCAACGTCAAACTCATATTTGTAGGCCCCCCCCAAGAAAAAAAAAAAAAACTTGAGACATTCCATAGTCTAGGAACTCTCAACTATAAAGTTTTAGTGATGGGCATTTTATCACCTTTCCTTCATCAGTTCAAGAAGTTTGATGATCAAGTCGGTATTTGTTGTTTATTTTTCTAGATTTTGGATGGCTCAATGTCATTTTTTTTCTCATAGACATTTCCATTTCAATTCCACTGTCACAAATAACATGATGCCATCAATGAAGCAGTCAGACACGAATCTGTTCATTATTACTCCCATTCCATGTGATTATGTTCTCGTTAAATGCTTTTGATCCAAGCTTGTAAGCTGCAGAGCGCCAAAACAAATGACCTATTCCGTTCCTAGTCAACTCTGGTTCACAACCTGCATTTGATTTTCATTTTTGTTGACATTTCAAGGAATTGTTTGCGGGAGTCTCAACCTTAGGCATCGTCAGACCTTAGATGGTTTACCACCATAACTGACAGGGACTAAATTGGAAGGGAGGATGCAAACCAAGACCGGCAACTCGAGGAAATCTGTTGCAACTTAGGAATCGTGTCTTCTTTTAATTACTGCAAGTTCCCTCTTCTGTAAATCCATTCCCACCGCACCTCCAAAGATACTGGGTAGGCGTCTTTGAAGATTTGAGCAATCCTACCACACAAGAACTTGCAGACAAACTCACGAGATTCAAGTCATGACGTGACCCCGTTGGAGACCGTAATGTGAGCAACAGGGACCAAAATGTCAAAAGAAGTTGACATCGGTAATATAGAAAACTAATCCCTGAGTGCATACTCACCGATGCCATGTCCTCGCCTGCACGAGTACTGAAGGCTGTAATGCAGGTTTTGAGGTAAAGAACATTGGCCTTTGCTGTTGGGGCAGAGGCGGAAGGATCCTGTCCAGTTGCCGTCCTTCCTACAGCGGATCGCGTTGGAGCCTGTGCCCTGCAGAAAACAAAAAACAAAAAACAAACACATACATTAACACGCACAATTAAGTGGCGGCGCGAGGACATTATGTGAGGACATTATCCCGGGCATCCCGTTGCAAAAGGGGGGGAAATACAATCCAACTTTTATCAGGCATCCAAGCCGTGAGGCCTGAGAGGCTGAGAAGATTAAGAGGTGTATACATTTCAGAATTCCTCAGTGGTGGAAATCAATAGCCTTTCGAATAGAAGGGCATCAAACTAAGGGGTATTCTGGGAGTCGGCAAACCTGAAAACAATGTAAGCAGGACCTGATAAAAGCTGACAGGTACTTTAGGAGCCAGATAGACTTCTTTAAATATCGAATATATGTTAGGAACTTATCTGAGAAGTGTTGATAGGATGGATCTGTTTACAGTGTGTTATTGTATGTTCTACACAATAGACGTATGGACAAAAAGCTCAAGGCTCTCAAGTTCTTCCACGCCAAACTCACGCACTTGTGGCCCTTGCTTGGTGCACCGCAGCACAAAATAGGGACTTTCCCAAACTGCTCCTTCCAATTGTCTTTAAATTAAGACTCTATGGGCTATTAAGGAGTCTTATCAAGCCGATTGGGTTTCATTTTGTTTTTGATATGAGGAAACATTGTCATGATTATAACGGATAAAAATCCAATTATAACTATGAACAACTATAAAAATGAAAGAAATAAGGCACAGTGGAGAAGGGAAAGAGAGGAAAGAGATGGACAGACCTGCTTGCATGGAGCGTGCAGCAGCCTCACCGTGTGGGCGGAGCCTCCAGTGACGGCATTAGGGCTATTACCGGCCGGGTCAGAGCAATTGAGTCGGCAAACGCTGTCAAAGCGGAAGCCGTCGGTGCAGTGGTAGGAGCCATGGAAGATGGGCGGCGGAGGGTCACAAGTCACCGGTTCGCATGCCCCCTCCAGCCAACTGCCGTCCTCGGTGCACTGACGCTTAAACGCGCGCCTAAAGAGAAGCGTTCAAATTCTGATGACAAAAATTGGGGAACGTTTTCAAAATCATTTGTTTCTATTCACCGCAAAATCTGTTTGTGGAGGCCAAAGATCCTTTCATCAACAACTGGTTCTGATTTCCTCTTTACCTTTTAGGTTTGTTGGTCACGTGGTAGCCCGGCCTGCACTTGTACTTGCACAGTGTTCCCACTTTGAGGCCCGTCTCGTTGCAGCGCTTAGTCTGCAGCACGGCGTTGGGCACGGGCGGAGGAGCCGGGCAGCGCAGCTCGCAGAGGGCCTCCGGGAAGGACCACAGCCCATCCTCCAGGCAGGTCAGAGTGTTGTTGGTGCCTGATCGAGAGGTCAGAAAGAGAAGGAAAAATATGTCCTGAGATGTTCAGTTGTTAAATAGCCTGTAAATGTCATCTCATCTTGCTTTGTATGCCCCTTTCTCGGATCCTAATGTGCATTAAAATTTAAATATGAAAACAATGTAAGAGAGGACACAGGCCTCATCTGTTTGCTCGTCTGACAAACCCAAGAGGGAAGCAATAGATTGCACTTAGGTTTGTTACATCTTGTATATATATATATATATATATATGTGTGTGTGTGTGTGTGTGTGTGTGTGTGCGCGTGTTTTTTGAGCAAACCTCGCCGAAGGTATTTTGAGGTCAGCCTGAAAGAAAACATCTGTAGATGCACGAGCACGGCAGGGCAGCTCACCCACAAGTTGGGCGGGTTCGCGACACTGGAAAGTGCTCTTCTTGCCATAGGTGGTGCCCTCGGGGAAGTTGAAATCGGCCGGGTGAACGTGGTACTTGTCGGGCAGACCGCAGTCGACAGGTTCGCATGACACCTGCTTGTTCCACTTGCCGTTTGCGCAGGTTATGGTCACCAAAGAGTCAGACTGCAAAGGAGCACAGTTCATAATATGAAAAAATTGTTCTCTTAGTTTCAATATGTACCTGTGATTCCTATCTCGATATACAAATTCCAATTATGTTGAAAAGTTTGTCGCAGACAGGCGCAATCTGTGTGGTCACCGCGTGCCGAAAAATAAACGTCTACTGAGGGCGGGGGGTTGGTACAATGGTGGATGCGCCCGTCATGCTTTGAAAAGTTGTCCCCGACCAGCCCATCATGCGCTTAAACGTACTCGGCGACAAGGTGCGGCAGACACATGTTTTCTATCAGTTACACGTGAAAGAAAATCCCGATTTTTGGTATTGATAGTAATTACATTTGAAGCAATAAATCAAATGATCTGTGAAATTAGAAAATTAGATCATCGCATTGTAGAAAGTGATGACATCCATTCATCTAGCCGGGGCTTGTCGTCATTGAGGTAGCGAGTGGTCCCAGTTGACATGAGCAAGAACTCAATTCAATTTGATTGCTATCTGGCCCCAAGATGACTGATGCAGCTGAAGACGGCGCTACTGTTGGCGTTTGACCCGGACCGATGTTGGCCTTTTCAACAACCCAACCGATTGCCGTTTGGCAACTGATGTTCCATCCATGCTTCTTTCAGCATCTCGCAGTTAAAAAAAAAAAAAAAAAATTGATTGGTCTTATCTTACCGGCGAGTCAGTAAGCCGCGCTGGCCACGCAGCAGCTCAAGTAACCTCCAAAAGCATTTGTAAGAGCAGGTTGTGCCACTCGGGCAACTGATATCCTACGGGAGCGCCTAATACCGTAACCCTAACACAATGCAGACTGACTTAGGTGGCAGTGTGTCCATTTCTGGGAAGCAATCACACACGCAAAAAACAAAGACATACACGTGAGGGATGTTTCGCAACACAAATCCAATCAGCTTCTGTGCCCACATCCAAAATTTTGGGCACAGAATGAGAGCCCATCACTTCTTGTACAGGAAAGTGACGCAAAGACACACACGTATAGCTTTGACCTACCAAGCTAATGCCCTTAGCTTAGCTGCATGTTTCATTGATTGACAGCTGACAGATATCCATCTATATAAATCCTGCCAGTCTGGCATTCTCAAACAAATCATTACGTCAGACCTTCAAGCTTACTCAGCGCTTTGAGAGCGATCGGGGACTTGAAGCTAGGTGGAATGGGGGAGGACACAACAGAACATAAAGGGGGCATACAAGCATGAATAAAACTTCCACTGCTATAAAGCGACAGAGGAGGGCATGATATCCAGTAATAGCTCCTATCAAAGGTTTATCCCAAACAGACCCAGAAAGGATGTATCAGGGAGGTAAGTTTTGGAGAAGATATGTATGTGCCTATCGAGTTGGTGTTCACACACCGAGGATGCGTGTTGTTGAAAAAGTGGGTGGGAGGGATTCAGGATAATGTTTTAAAATTTCTCAAAACTTAAAACATCTGATCGGCCCATTCACCCGAATCCAAATAGCTCGGATTCCTGTAAATTAGTTTCCTTGTGGTATTTCATTCGCAGGACTGAGAGCAAAAGGCGGAGCGTTGTCCAAACCTCAAGTGTTATAAGAAAAAGATCAGAAAGCCTTTATTTGTCTCACAATGGAGAAATTCCCAATTTCATCCTCTCCTATTAACCAGCAACATGTTACACAAGGAGAATGCTTAAATGTGTTGCCCGGCCAACAAATCTTGCAACAAAGCTGGGAAACTTTTATTCTTTTGACATCCCTCGCCGGCTCAGACTAAATAAAGGAACATTTGTGGGGTTTTTTAACACAAATTTCACCGCTGTTTTTTTTTTGTTTTGTTTTAGGGTTTGATTTTATTTTTTTGCTTTATAGAGTGTCCAGATGTAAACTACCCACAATTTAGTCGACATTTCTTTTGCAACACAAACCTCTTATTTCTCTGCCGTCATTAATCTGGAACTTTCATCTGGATCCCGGCATATGACACCGCATAACAGTATCAGGTTCACTCCAAATAAATAAACTCCCAGCAATATTGGACACTTAGAACGCAACACATGCGTCCCATGTGAGCGGGGCCGCTGTAAAACCAGCCATTTATCCCCCCACGAGCAAATATGATTACAAAGAGTACGCATGCAACGTTCTTCAAACGCAAAGGAAATCCATCCGATGACATTGTTGTGTTGTTAAAAGTCTGTGGTAGGCTGCTATAGAACACATAAGGCTGCGAGTGCCTCAATGCGTGTAAATTTGTGGGAAGTTTCCCCTCCTTTAAAAACTTTACAGCTGACTAGCGCTCCTCCAGTAGCCACTTTAACAACCTTTGGCCACTCTGCCTAATTCAAGCCAGGCAGCCTATTAGACACAAGAACCAACAGAACGACGGCGTCTTCATTCGAACCAGAGCTTTTCCTCAAGCGGCACACAAACACATGAGCGCATGGGAAAAGTATGGCAGCGGCCTGTACCGCCGTTGTATTTCGTTAATACGTTGTAATGGAGGTATATAGGAGTAGCGCGTTTGGAATGGTTTAATGGAAACAGCCATACGCCATTATTCCATTCATCATTTTGACGTATTCAAACAGCAAAGGAAACACACTTTCGGCGTAAATTTGGACACGTGTAGACTCGAAGCTTGCATTGTACAATAAAAAGGACTCCCGCTGGTATTTTGGCTGAGTCCGACTTATGTCTAGCCAACAGCTTTTGAGAAAAAAAAAATTTGTGTGCAAAAAAGTCCCATAACATCAGAGAGTCTTTGAGTGACAAAACCCAATAAGGACTTGGGACTCTGGCAACAATATAAGCTCTCATTGTAACTTAATGAATGAGAGAAGGAACCAGAATCACTTTAGGATTTAAGCACGTCATAACGTTTGCAGGTTATAAAATCCCCAAACATGTTGCAGACGGCTCTTTTGGAGCTTGATGAAAATACCATTTAGCGCTCATGAAATCGGGCGTAAGTATATCTAAAAACTAAGAACCCTGCACGTGTTGCGGTGGTAGCACAACAAATTTCAATTTTCAAACTACATTCGCTAAGAAAATCAGTTGGATTAGGAAACCATTGTCCTAAAACCCCGAGTACCTGTACGGAGAACAGTTTAAGTAACTTTTAAACAAAATGTTATACGAGTTAACACCAACGTGAAAACATACTTGAACGACAAATGAACTAATGAGCGTTGTTGTATCACAGCGTTAGCGAAAAGCTAATGTAGCAGATGACATTTTGACTCCGTGCGGGGGTAAATAAGGCCATTGGTGCAGTGCAATTCGAGGTTCATCATACCTACACATAAAAACATATTTTGATGTAAAAAAGAATATATAAATATTTCACCAAAATGCTCTATTTTCATAATTTGCATTTTTTTAACATTGCATTAACGGTAAAAACAGTTTCAAACAAAAGTAGCCTATTTTTTTTTCCAGGACTCGATTAGTCGACAAACCTGGTGAGTTTGTAAGTACGGGAAAGCACTCAACTATATCATTTATTTGGTCTAACATTAAAACTGACTCCCCACCCCCCCCCCCAAAAAAATAAAAAATCAAGGGGGCTTTCCTCCCCCAAGTAATACAATGTAAAATGTTAAAAGAACACGGTATCTTTTGATCACAAATCACAAGCACACTGGTGATCGCCACTTGGCCGAAGGACAAGAAACTAACAGTCTATATATTAACTCGGCTGTCGTCAATTGAAAACAGACAATTTCACTACGAATGAGGGCAATCTGACATCACGTTGCTGAACTTGCTTTGACTTTGCGGCGCAACGACGGCTCATGACTCAGCCCGCTTGACGTCGGGTTGTAAAAATGGGCGTTCCCGCTGTTTGCCTTAAATCCCCTTTACATGTGTCTTGTTTGTCCAGTATTTCCAGAAATGTACGCTGCTTTCCCGGGTGTAGAAAACCCACATCCTGCCCCTTTCACCCCGCCAGATTCTATAGAGTAATTATAAACATCATTCTGTCAGCACAACGACTTTGCAGCATCAGCTCTATTGTTGGCGACATGCGAGCTTAGCAGAGTGATTTAGGCGCCCCAAGTGACAGGACAAGGCTCGTTTAAAAATCATTTTGTAAATTTATGTTAATGTTTTTTTTGGCACGAGGTTGTCTGTCTGCCTACTTAAAAGAACGTATGTAGCCAAGTTTGAGAGACAAGGGGAACATGAATCCTACCTGAAATGATCCGAACTATATTTGTTAAGCCAAGAGTGACTCTGACGAGGGTTGGACTTCTGATTGAATTTGATTTAAACGAATGATGAACTGCCCCCCGCCCCAGTCCACCTCATCCGCCCCCTCCCCCACCAATATTGTTTTGGGAGTCTTGCTGAATGTTCTATGAGAGTGCTTCATTGAGCAGAAAACCGGAACGGATGTCGTTCAACGTCCCGTCGCTGACATCATGTTGTCCTTCTCGAGCCAGCAAACGATTACAGACTCAACAGCGCTTTTGCTGTCGAGTCTAGTTTTGACCGTTTTTTTTTTTTTTTTACTGGGGAATTGCGGGATGTCAACTTTTTTAAATTGGCGAAAGTGTTTCATGTTCTGTGAATTTTTATTGGAAATTGATGACTTCATTTAATAGTTTTTCAGGTGGATTCAGCCTGATGAAATTTTACATCTGGTAACCTTTCACGGTTATGAAACCCCAAAAGTGGCTTGACAGCCACCCCCCACGTAGTTTTAAAAACTCCCCAGAACCAGTTTCGCTTTGCAACATGAAATTTGGTCGACATGTCTATTATAAGTAGAACCACAACTATGTCTCAACTAAGAGATTGTGTCTGATTGCTACCAAATTTAAGATATGTATACCAGACATATGGTTGACATTAGATTGTAAAAGGTTTATGCTTTTGTTATTGCTTTGGGCGGAGAATGGCAGTGAAGTTTGATAACTAGCCATAAAAGACACATTTCTAAAAATGCCACAAGGTCAGAGGTTGTTGTGTGTGTGTGTGTGTGTGTGTGATGAACATCAAGCCCTGAAGAGAGTCCAACATGGTATCGCATCAAGTATCAGTACCAAATGCACGTTTTGAGCACTCATCCACGATCGACCCCATTCATTTGGCGATGGAGTGGTTACTTACTTATCCATCCATTCAATCACTTCTCTTCCACTTTAGTTAAACGACTTTGTAAAATACACTAGAGACGGCAAAATGAAGCTTCAAGTTTGCTTCATGAATCGGTTGTACTTTATTTACTTCTCTAGATGGTACAGTTGGTTTAAATAAGGGGGTGTATGAAATGGCAAGTCAGTGTGCTTTCACCCCAAAGGTCAACAGAGAGTGCCAGTCAAAAATTAGTTCATGAATCAAATTTGAAGTTTCATTTTCCCATCACTACTATACACTATACAGGTCACACCTTACTGTCTTCCCTCTTTGCCGCTTTCCCTCTACTCCACTTTCTCCACACATACCTGTCCCTGTCACTCTGGAAAAAAAAAGCATCATTTAGCACTTAAATGAATTGGCATTGATAAATAGCCACAAAGCAGGCCGTCAATCAAAACCTAATGCAATTAGCGAGATGCTCAGACTCAATGAGGAACTCTTGTGTTTGTGAATGTGCATGTGGATGTAAATGCAGCTCCACACTCCCCTCGTGTAATTATTCCCATGTGGCGCTTTATGCACATGTACAGTGCAGACCGGGTCATTGAGCAGAGGACATATCAGGGACAGCTATAAAGGACGCAATCCTGACTAAAGTCTGGGAAAGTCCGCTCACTTTTCTAATTATTCAACATTTGAGGCTGTGCATAAAAGCTACATTGGATACTTTGTTCTCTTATCTCGTATCATATTAGATCGTCTGGCTTTAGTGTGAGCCGCACTGAGGGAGAAAGCATTTATGTTGGCCTTCACAGCATCTTGGAGCCAATCCAAAAGCTTTACAGCGTGGTGTCGACTCTCCTGTTTGTTTATTTACTTGTAAAGTGCATTTATCTGCATCTCTGTGTGTGTATCTTGTTTATGCAGGCCATTGAGTGTAATTTCCCGTATACGTGTCAGTTCCTACATGCAAGTGCCTTTTATGTGCCAGCACGGTAGCAAATCTCGGCACTATAACAGTGGCTTCTCAGTGTGTGTGTGCGTGTGTGTGTGTGTGTGTGTGTGTGTGTGTGTGTGTGTGTGTGTGTGTGTGTGTGTGTGTGTGTAAAGATGCAGCAAGCAAGTGAGGGCGGGAGAGGCAGAAGGCGGGAGAGAGGAGAGGAGAGGAGGGGAGGGGAGGGGGAGCAGACACTATGCGATGATGTCATGGTCCCAGCGCAGCGACAGCCACACAAAGTGACCGTCTGAGGTGATGGTGCAGCATTCTCAGCGAGAGACTAAACGGGTGTGAGGCACTCTCGTGTGTAGAGAGGAGGCGCCGGGCGGACCTCTCCCCAGCTCCTCAGTGTCGCACTTCGCCTACCTGGATGATGTCATCCCCTCCCCCCTACCTCACCCACCCCGGGGGACTGGCTGTGGCACTGGCAGGTGACAAAATAAGTGCAGAGGCAAGCAGAAGCTCTTTTCTGGCCACCTGTGTGCTGAAGTTTGCATCGTGTGTGCATTCACATTGGCACGCACGTCCCAATACGCTTTGTGTACCGTACATCACCTGCACCGAATGCATGTGCGTGCGTGCGTGCACGTGTGCACGTGCTTTACCTGGCTTTTGATGATGTCATCATCCTGGTGGATCTGTAAGACATATCCCGAGTTGCAGGAGATGGTGCAGCGGTCGCCGTTGTAGAAGTGGCGGCCAGCGTTGCTGCACTTGAGCTCTGCATTGCGGATCAAGGGCTCTTGGCAGTCGATGGCTTCGCACGAATAATGTACACAACTGCGAAGACGGGGATGGTGGAGAGGAGGTGAAGAGAAAGTGAAAGGGTGACATGAAAAGTTGCACATGGCGTATATACGGGTGAAATAACACTGCAAAATGTCAGCGACCACATGCATCCATCACTGACTGTTTTACATAACAGATCGATAAACCACATGGAGACAGGAGATCGGCATGGGAAGGAGGGAGGGGCGGGGAGGTTGGGGATTTATTGTGGAGTGACATATGGGAATGAGGAGTGGTCGAATACAAGGACTCTTTTGACGTTTCATGTTCATGGAAAACCTGCACACATTTTCTTTTTCATTTTACAACAGTCTACCATATATGAATTCACACAGAAAGTCTTAGTGTGTGTGTGTGTGTGTGTGTGTGTGCGCGCGCGCACGCGCGCGCACACGCTGGGCTGCAGAAATTTAATCATGAGTTTTATATCTTCGTCCATTTTACAGCCTCTCTTGTAGCCGTCATCTTTCTTCTTTAGTGCTTTTTTTTTCTCTCTCCCATGAATCACAGGTTGCCTACGTATGTCCTGTAGGTACCGTGTCCGCCCATGCTCGATGGTTCCATCCCACCACTGACAAAGCGTGAGAATTTATTGGTCATAATGGAATTAGGCCAAATAAAATGTTTAAATGTGCATGGCGGGGCACCATGTGGCGCTATAATGATGCGATCATAATCCGTTTTAGCCAGTCAGAAGCGGCTGTGGCTGAGCTGGTTCGAAACCTGGCTCCCAAGACACTGAACCCTAAATTGACTCCAGGTCGGGCTTACCTGGTTTAACAATAAATGGATAGAGTAGTTGCAACATAAAAATGGTGGGAAAAAAAGGGATAAGAATGTACATGGACTTAAAAGTAATATCAAGTTTGAATATAGAAGTGAAGAAAACAGAACTAAAAGCTTTGCAAGCTAAAAGGTGATAATAAAATAAAATAAAGTTAAAGCAAAATTGTCCCATAGTCCTTCCATTAATGACCATATTAAAATATAGTGTATGGTGTGCATAAAGTGACATTAAATAGCTTTTACTGTTGTTAACAGGGGGGAGGAGGATGAGGGAATGTGGGGCAGGGATGTGGTGTTGTGGAATGTAACGGGAAATGTGTGTGAACGAGGCAGCACCAGAGCTGGAAGCACATAAAAAAAGGGGACAAAAGTTGGCAAAGACGGTTGGGGGGGTGAGCAGACATCTTTGCTCCCAAAATTAAAAATTGGATTCAAATATTGCGTCACACCATTTGCGCATGTGACCTCAGTTCAGTGGGCATATCAAGTAATTCATTAAAAAAAAAAAAAAAAAAAAAAAAAAAAAAAAAAAACTTTTGTGCCTGCGTTTTTCCCTTTAGTTGAGCTTTTGGTGTTTTACTCATTCATTTCCAAAGGGATCACCAACCTCAACAAGTGATGTTCAGAAAAGAAGTTAGCAAGGGAGGTTTTTCTTTGCATCAGCGAACTCATGTTTCCACATTATAATGATGTATGTTGTCATGTAATGCAGTTTTTGCTTTACGGGAGTAAAGTGATGTTTAAAAACAAAAACTGAAGAACTAAAGTGGACCAACTCAGAGCAACTGTGAGAACCTCGGAGGACCAAATAAACAATAGGGCGGGGCAATCGCATGTCCGCGTAAAATAAGTAAGGTCATGTCTTTATTGCCGTGCAGGGTGGTTGTGTACACAGTCGGTAACGTTCAAATGTTTGCAGTCCTTAACTTCGCACTTTGATTCGTGGAAGAGACTGTTCAAGAGGCTCAGTGTTGTTGTTTGGGTTAGCAACAATGTTAAAATGGGCGCAGGAGCCTCGGTGTGAACAGCAGCAGCTATCAAGCAAGATAATTAGTTCCTAACTTCATTTCATCGGTTTCCTATCTAAAGGGTCTCTGTATTTCCAAGTCCGAGAAAAAAAAAAAAAAAAAAATCAAAATTTTGTTGGACCACTCCACCGACCTGTCAAGTTCGAAATCAACTTAGGTGTTTTTGGCACAAGACAAATACCATAAACAGCTGTATGGCGAGCCGCACACCTTCACAAACAAGTGCCCTTTGTGGATTGTGATGTTTACTCGCAGCATGTGGCGCAGCAAAATCGTGTGTGTGCGTGTGCGTGCGTGCGTGCGTGCGTGTGTGTGTGTGTATCAGTCGCATGCGTGACAACGGTGTGGCAATCGGGTAAACAGTGCGAGTTCCTTTCTGCGTGCGGTCAGATGCCGTGCTTTTTGTGGTAAGTGACTCGCCACCCAAAAAGTTTGAATTGAAAATAGTACTTAAACTCGGAAAGGACAAATTTTACTGCAAAATCTCATTGGTGGTCCCATAAACAACCGGAGGAATGACATCAACAATTGTCGGTGATGTTTGACTTTCGATTTTAAGTGGCTAGTTGCATCAGGTTAGCTTTTCCAAACACTTCCTCACATACACGTGTGGGTTTGTGTGCATGCATGCATGCATATATATATATATATATTGATTGTCAGTAGTAGTTGCCAGATTTGAAGGGAAGGGGGAACAGCTTTGATTGGCAGCTCCCTAAACG
>NW_017805547.1:36207-63947 GCF_001891065.2 Hippocampus comes
CAAAATAATATATTAAAAAAAAAAAAAAAAAAAAAAAAAAAAAAAAAACTTTTGTGCCTGCGTTTTTCCCTTTAGTTGAGCTTTTGGTGTTTTACTCATTCATTTCCAAAGGGATCACCAACCTCAACAAGTGATGTTCAGAAAAGAAGTTAGCAAGGGAGGTTTTTCTTTGCATCAGCGAACTCATGTTTCCACATTATAATGATGTATGTTGTCATGTAATGCAGTTTTTGCTTTACGGGAGTAAAGTGATGTTTAAAAACAAAAACTGAAGAACTAAAGTGGACCAACTCAGAGCAACTGTGAGAACCTCGGAGGACCAAATAAACAATAGGGCGGGGAAATCGCATGTCCGCGTAAAATAAGTAAGGTCATGTCTTTATTGCCGTGCAGGGTGGTTGTGTACACAGTCGGTAACGTTCAAATGTTTGCAGTCCTTAACTTCGCACTTTGATTCGTGGAAGAGACTGTTCAAGAGGCTCAGTGTTGTTGTTTGGGTTAGCAACAATGTTAAAATGGGCGCAGGAGCCTCGGTGTGAACAGCAGCAGCTATCAAGCAAGATAATTAGTTCCTAACTTCATTTCATCGGTTTCCTATCTAAAGGGTCTCTGTATTTCCAAGTCCGAGAAAAAAAAAAAAAAAAAATCAAAATTTTGTTGGACCACTCCACCGACCTGTCAAGTTCGAAATCAACTTAGGTGTTTTTGGCACAAGACAAATACCATAAACAGCTGTATGGCGAGCCGCACACCTTCACAAACAAGTGCCCTTTGTGGATTGTGATGTTTACTCGCAGCATGTGGCGCAGCAAAATCGTGTGTGTGCGTGTGCGTGCGTGCGTGCGTGCGTGTGTGTGTGTGTGTATCAGTCGCATGCGTGACCACGGTGTGGCAATCGGGTAAACAGTGCGAGTTCCTTTCTGCGTGCGGTCAGATGCCGTGCTTTTTGTGGTAAGTGACTCGCCACCCAAAAAGTTTGAATTGAAAATAGTACTTAAACTCGGAAAGGACAAATTTTACTGCAAAATCTCATTGGTGGTCCCATAAACAACCGGAGGAATGACATCAACAATTGTCGGTGATGTTTGACTTTCGATTTTAAGTGGCTAGTTGCATCAGGTTAGCTTTTCCAAACACTTCCTCACATACACGTGTGGGTTTGTGTGCATGCATGCATGCATATATATATATATATATATATATATATATGCATGCATGCATATATATATATATATATAAAAGAGAGAAGAGAGAGAGAGAGAGAGAGAGAGAGAGAGAGAGAGAGAGAGATCCTTAGAGACACCTCCTCCAATATGCATTTGAGGAAAAGAATGCTGTGCCACACACACACACACACACACACACACACACACACACAGTTGCACACTTTTTTTTTTTTTATTCGTATTTTCTTGAACAGCAATTCCATTATGTGTTTTTGTTGGGAGAATCAAGACATCTGCTTTGCTAGACTTTTTGGAGTTTAAACGAATCATTTCTGGTCAGAGGAAATTTGTCCATCAGGGACATATAAATAAACTTCACGGTGAAAACAGGCAATGTTTAGCACATTCGCGGAATTGTGTCTCAGATTGATTTGGAGTAAATGAAGCATGTCTGATTCCTGTGGTATGGCACGTCATCATTTGGCATAAGCAGATTTCATACAGTAATTTTAGTGGGACTACAATTGTATGACATCAAAGGTGGAGATGATAATCGCAAAGTTCAACAATATGGAATTGCTTGTCCTACGTGTGATATGTTGGCAGGTTTTGTTGGCTCACCTTTGACCGGTGGGGTTGTAGATCTCATTGCTCTGGCAACCGCTGATGGTGATGGGGTCAAAGGACTGGAAAGAGCGCAGGCCGACGCCGGAGATGGCTACCAGGCGGGAGGCGAACACGACAAGGATGGCCTTGGTGTGGTAGAAGGCCACCGATAAGTCATGACTCACTGGAATCACCAACGGGTTCGTACGGCAGCTCAGTCGCCACTCGCCTATGAACAAGGACCATGAAAAGCTTTTTGTTGGATTTTGTTGACCAAATCTAGGTTTTTGTTTTGGTTTAATGGAACGCAACCTCAACATTCATCGCGCATGTATTGGAATAGATTTGTTAGAGAGCCTTTTTTTCCCTAAAGAATAGGAATGCTGTGTATAATTTTTATTTACTGTATCATACAGTATGCCATGGCCAGCATGGTGGAAAATATGACCGTTACAAAAAATAGACACTAAAGTGTCCATAGGTTTGAATGTGAATGTGAGTGTGAATGATTCTTTGACTATATGTTCCCTTGTGATTGTGAGTCATTGTGAGTCATCTGGGGCAGGCTCCGGTTCACCTCCAACCCTTATGGGCACGATAGAGAAGGGATGAGTGCATATTTTCCACAGGAGGCCTGTTACTACCTTTGGAAACTTGTTGGAAGAATATATACCCTTCATAATTGATATGTGGCAAACGGTACACAGGAAGTTCCACAAAATGGACATTCCCTCACTGGCAGAGGGAATAGCACAGAAATCCCACAAAATTGATGCATTACAGCCATTGTAGATTCAGCATTTACTTTATCTGTCTGTGCCTTTTACACTGCGCAAAACTTAGTAAAGTGAGCGATTGCCACAATCCAATAATTTGATGTGTGGTGACGAAAATAACACGGACTGTCGATGACAGTTTTGTTTCAGCTTGAAATAACAGACTTATTATTGTTATTATTATTATTATTATTATTATTATTGTTGTTATTATTATCATCCTCTTACGCTGCTAAAATTGCTAGGTGAACTTCACCTCCTCATTCCGTGTCGGTGAAATTTAATGTGTGAACAGAACATTGAAACAGAAAAAGGTTCTTACCAAGGCTATGGATGCCTTCTTTGGTGTCCACCAGCTGAACGGTGACGTTACACTGAGTCTGGTCGATGTAACTCGTCCCATCAGCCGCCAGGTGTATGATCACTGCCGCAGCCACCATTGGATGAGAGAAGTGGGCCTGGATAAGGGAAGTAGTGTCCAGATTTCCAATGAAAGTAACTGACTGCACTATTAACTGTTTTTTTTTTTTTTCGCTGATATTGCATCATAAATGCAAGTGCCTGTGTTATGTGGTCGCATTTTTAATGCATTTTTTTTCTCCTCTTCTCAGCCAAACCTTAAAAGTTTATGTTTCATGAACACAGGGTGTTATAAAACCAGGACGTTTGTCTCCGACACGTCTGTCAGCTCAAAAATTGGCATATATTCATACTGTGTATTTTTTTATTTATACCATTGAATCCAAATCCTGATTGACTCAAAATGTTGTTAAGTGATACATTAAATCCAAGGTTTTACCTTCAGCCAGTAGTTTGGGTATCCCCAAGGAGACTTGCGGGCTTCATGGCATGGGAACCAGGCATATTGGGAAACCCCGTCAGACAGATCAAACACCTTGGACTGACATGTCTAAGACAAAAAGAAGAGGGCATAAAACATTTACAATTTTTTTGACTAGTAGTTGAAGTAGACAAAATAGTATCCCATGATACTTTAGTTTACTGGTCCCAGATGAAACTACTGTATTCCATGGGTCACTTGGCACTGAACCGCACTTATCCATCCCCCCCCCCCCCCCCCAAAAAAAATCGTTCGGCTAAACTTTACCCGAGCGATTTTTTAGCCTTTAGCCGCTAAAGGATCAGTGCTGTGTTTAGTTGGTGCTTAGCAAGTTCTTCCGAAAAACGAGTTTGGTTTGCCACCGACAAAGAGGCAAGTTGAAGCTACGTCTTTGCGTCATCATAAAGCGTCCAAACGTCATAATATTAATAATAATAATGCTCTGTTAGCATGTGCTCGGCAACTTAGCATAGCATCGATTATACTTGTACAACGTATATGACAGTCAGGGACATGTAACAGCAAACGCTTATATCTTTCTTAATCATTGTAGAAGATCACGAGGCTGACTGCAAATCGGAGATCGCGTGCTATCTGAGCACATTCGCGATCACTCTTCGAATTCACCGCTCAAATGTTTGTGCAAAACTTCCGGGTGTGCGGGGAGTCATTCCTCTCCATCTGCGATCGTCATGCTAACCCCGCCCCCCGACCCTCACGTAGTTGGTGCCGGACTCTGGCCCAACAAATAATTGGGGCAAGTTAAAGCACCAGTTTCAATCAGCAGAGCTCAAGCTACAGCCAATTTCGGTGGTTGAAAAAGAAAGAACTGGTGCTAACCTGAACACTGGCCTGGAACTAGCACTAGCACAAGCGTCTGGAAAAGGGGACAATTGAGAGTCCAAGCATCTTTCGAGAGCTTCTTCAGAAAGGGGGAAAAGTAAAAAAATAAATAAATACTGACAGAAGAAGTGCCTACATAGTAAGATATAATAGTGCATAATATGTGGGCATCGAAATGCGTCAACGAAGCTTTGGCAAATGCAGACAATGCGAAAGCACCCTATCTTTGTGAAGCAGCATTTTCTGCAAAGGTGGCGACCAAATCAAACATTGCTGCATGGACTGAACATAAGTAACACTATTTGGATGTCATTGTCTCCAATTACCCCAAGATGGGACCGGCCCATTGAAGAGAAACATGGGCAGGGCTCTCCACTACAGTAATTACAACATTAAGTGCAAGGGCAAGTTCTATTTTGAATTACTTGTTTTTAGTTGTCTCTCTGCCAATCTCTCAAAATATTGCTTTGCATAAAAGCGGTCAATGACGCAGGCTGTTTTAGCTGTCTTTAAAACATCATGCTATACCTGCCCACTGCAAGGCGCCAGAGTGTTGCTACAGTTTCGAATTTGCTGACGCCCGGTTTACAAAGAAGCGGGTCACCTTGTCTTGCATGTCATTATTGGCTGTAAAAGGATTGTAAAGCAAAGAAAATGTTTGAGAAACAGCATGGATCGAAAAGAAAGAAAGGTGACAGGAAGGAAAAAGATGACAAATGGACACCCCAACTAAAAGATTAACAAACACAAAGGCGAATGGAGGGCAGATAACCAAGGACGGCCAGTTTCGCCCGCTCTCCTGAGCTGGTGAAATAAGACACCCGTAACCGGAGAGTTTTGCTATGGCGGCGACTGTAAGATTCTGCCACCGTGGAAAAACTGGCCTGACCGCCTATCTGCCCAGATATCTGTTCCCTGAATCTGTTGACATGGCCTCTGTGCTTGCTGCTGATGCAGCAGAAATGAGTATTCCTATGAGAATGCAAATGCCATTTTCTGGATAGAATCCCACGACGCTGTGATGCAACTGGACAGGTATTTTTTATTTATTTATTTATTTTTTTGTCATTTGATAATTGCGAAGCGGGAGGCACAGGTGAAGTGTAAAACATCTTAATTAAATCAAATCATCTGAACCCTAAGACTAGAAAACATGACTTGCTTTTAATCAAGCACGCCCATGAAAATCATTCTTATTCTTGCAAATACGGTGGGACCCGGGAAATTCAACCCCGATCTGTTCCTCGACGCTGGTGGAACCTCAATTGGGTCGACTTTCACAACAAAGCATCCAGTCACACTGTTCCAGTGCTCAGTGTAGTGTTTCACCTTCCTGCTCCCAACCAGTTCCGGTTTTCAATGCTGCATGTTTTGTCTAAAGATGGTTCGATACCTTTCATCAAATCTTAAAGCCAAAGAGTAGGTCCTTCCGTTAATTTGTCTTTCCATCATCCGATCCCAAAGACTCCCCGATCGCTCACTCGTTTCCCCATCTGTGGCAAAGCAGTGAACTTGGTTCCATGCATTATTTTCTCCAAGATTTCAAATGTAGCTCACCAGCGCCTTTCCCACTTTAATAGCACCTACATTTGTTTCACTCACAGTTGTATTCTCTTTCATGCTTGGTATATACTGTATATATTTCCTGAAACAGAGCAGAAACTGATGGATCTCTGACTCAGTTTGCTTCAAAGCACATTGCCGCAGTCCAAAGTAAACCAACAGTTTGAATGTCATGTCAGGAGCAACTCACAAGCTCGATTTCTATTAGAAACAGCCCGTGCGATCAAAAATTAAGAGTTTGCACAAAGTACGAATTTAAATTCTACTTCTGTGAAACAAAACCAAAATTCGCAATGGCGCTCACCAGACTGACCGCTGTGGTCACTTACAACTGAACAACCGAGCGATAGACTATTGCTCACAGAAAAGCGCCGACATTTTTGGACAGCCCAAAACGCCGCATACAACGAACCCAGTCGTGCCCACCCCTAGCGTTAACCCATGAAGCTTAATTTGATACAGTCGCGTTGAAGCAAGATGTCGAATCCTTTAAACACGCTGCAGGGAAACATTCCTTGGACTCCTTTGAGCCATGATCAGGTATTATAATAAGACCAAAAATGTGTCCCAGGGGACATTAAAAATGAACGTTTGTTGACGAATGCTTCCAGGGGAGGGCTACAGAACCCCACAGACATTTATAGAAGTCTCTTTATAACAGGTTGAGTAATAAACCACATGGAAACAATTATTAATATTCCAAGGCTACTTCCACCAGTTTACCATCTGCGAAAGCCAAAGTCTGCAAGACTGGACAAACATCTGCTTAGTAATGCAGCTATTATTGACAAATTTGAGGCAGGTTCTCTCTGCAATGTCTTTGCCATGAGCCTTTCGCTCAATAGAATAAAAATGAGAAAATTGGGAAAAATACATGAGTGGAATGAAAACCAGATGCTTTTAGCTCTATCACAGTCAAACTGTATCAATACTGACCAGTCAGCCCACCCCTGGAGGCAAAAGTAACTGTCAAAGGCATTAGTAACTGTATCTTTGTAGGATGTGGTATTCGGGGCCAAGGCTGCTATTCACACACACACACACACACACACACACACACACACACACACACACACACACACACACACACACACACACACACACACACACATGACTGGCAGTCAAGACTTCACAGTACTTTGCATATGAGTAGTACAACATCAAAATCAGCACACTCTAATGTCACAAGGCAAAACAGGAACAACACATTTTCGCAAAGAATATGATGACAGATATTTGCCCGCCTTCAGTCTGGGTATTAAGAAACACCACCCGCTAGCAGACCTTTCAATTGATTGCTTGATTAAAACAGTTGTACTATCACAGCAGGTACAGATGACAAAAGATGCTGCACAGAATATTTATAGTCTCAAGGTGCCCAGAGACAAGGGAAAGGAGGCGGAAGATATGGATGGCAGGCACGACGCAGGAAGAGAGCTGTTTTCAGCGTTACAGGAAAAATAACGTAAAAACATCTACGAACACAAATGTCACCAACATTCAGAAGCAAAGCAGACAAAAAAAACAAAAAATGGCTTACCTAATTTACTAAAATAACGTGCATTGACACATGAACAGAAACTGTTAGAAACATTTTAAATGCAGAAAAACAGGTCAGGTTTCAAAATTTACTAAAAAAAAAAAATGTTTAAATGGCCTTCATCAAAGGTTTGCGGTTGGGGGGAAACGTTTTTCGGGGCTGACTTCACTTCTGTTGGCATCTCATTCCATTTGTGTGCAGCATAACAGCTAACGGGTGCTTCACCATATTTGCTTTGAACTCTGAGCTCCACTAATTGACCCAAGTCTGCAGATTTCAAAGCCCTAATGGATTTATGTTCAATCGGCATTTCTTTCATGTATTTAGGACCCAAACCTTTCAGCGATTTAAAGACCAGTAGCAGAATTTTGAAATCGATTCTGCAGCTGATTGGGAGCCAGTATAAAGCCTTTAGGACTGAACATAGATGGAGCACCTACCTGCACACCAAGCAAAGATATCATCGTCGTCATTCAGACTAATTCAGTGCATCTAAAATAGGAACATGCTTTTTTTTTTTTTTTTTTTTTTTTTTGCTGTACCTAAATAAACTGTAATGGCACATCCACTACCATAGGTGGCAGTGGAACTGTCATGGTCAGAGTGCGCTCAAAAAGTATTAGCTGTATTGTGTAGGGATTTTGTCTGATAAGAATTTTCTAGGCAAATTATGCTATGTATAGTAGTGGCGCAGAGTTGCGGTGGGTGCGAAATATTTTCTTATTCATGGGGCGGAAGGGGTTGCGTAAAAGAAGAGTTGAAAAGCACTGGACTAATTGTATACCGCTGACTTTCACAATAAAAATATTTGCTCCCGGATTAATAGGTTTCAGTATGATGCCAAAATGACAGAATTCTGGAACCGCAACATTTATTCATCATGCTCTTGAACGCAAGATGTGACATTAACAAAATAAAAGAAAAATAAGTAATTCATTCAATATGGGCCTATTGAAAGAAATTGACACGCACATGATTAAGGACATGCTCAGTGTTGAACCCCAACCTTCAACTCTTTACGGGTGTAGCCCCCGGGACTACACCCTGGACTTGTCGCCAGTCAGTCGCGGCGCGACGGTGAATGGGGCATTGAGTGCAAATCGATCTTATGCCAGCTGTGTGCAAGTCAGCTCTGCGAAGCGCCGTAATACCAACGCAATAATGAATGAATGAACGAACGAACAAAACAGTCAGCCAACTGTCAGCGACCGTTTTATTGCCCATTTTATTACGAGTGCCTCAATTCTGCCGACACAAAGCCACTTTTCGACTGTCTTAATTGTGACACCAGTTTTCGAAGCGTCTAAACAAACCATCGTGACTCATTGCTGCATGGAACTTGTTTTTCCCTCTACCAGCCACAGGCCAAAGAGTAAGCCAGCGACTGTTCTGAGATCAACAGGCATAAATCTTCCGAAAACGCCTGTCATCACAGCAGGAACAACACGCAGCAAACCACTACACTGAGTTCTCATCCCCTGAAAAATAACTCAACCACCTGTAACAAATTCAAGGATGTCACAAAGGACCAATATTAAATCAAGTACGCAGTACTACGTGTCCGCTCGGACCGTAATCCCACAGGGAAAATATGCGGTCTTAATTTGTACCAGCTGGCTGGTCAGGCAACAACCCGACCGACCATAACTAGGCACCCACCGGTGTTTGTTCAACATCACTTTAGCTAACGGCAGCGTTAAGGTGAAGCCAAGGGGCGATGGAGAGGAGAGGAACTCGAGCAGCGAGAGGGCAAACGGTCGGGAGTTGGGACTTTGAAAATTTGCGGGGCACGGCAAAATGTACCGTGAGAGCAAGAAGTCAAGATTAAAAGCGGGGAAACGCCGTTGCGAAAGACGAGTGACGGCAATAACAATGACTCCTACGGAGTGGTGTGCTTCAGACTGTGGATTCAGCTCAATAAATACCTTCGATCCAAACAAGCATGAGGTCACTTCTTCACTGAGGTCATCTTTACCGTACTTGGCAATGAAAAGAAGCAAGACGCAGTCCGGAGAAAGTGATTGTTTTCACGTTGGCAAGCCCCTCTCTGCATTATTCGGTGCCACTCCTTAGAAAATCAATAATTAGGGCACTTGCTGTGATATATTAACTCGACTCTTTGCTGTTTTGTGTCAACGACTTAACAAATCACTTGTACAATCAACATGAACTAAGCCTTTAAGTATGTGCAAGGTACAATTTATATTCTCCAGTATGAAGAACAGGACGAAAGTGTCGAGTGGAGTGAAAATAGAATGCTGTGCGACCCAACATTCGTTTTTATGGAGTCGTTTGGCCTCTTCAGAGGTAAAGAACACCCAAAAACGGACAGAAGTGTTTTTCACAAGACAGCGACGACGTTCCAAAATCGGAACAAAACAAAGACGATGAGCACGCTTCCTCTACCTTCATATTTCTGCGTGTGAAAACGTGCACGGCGGTTGCCGATCGTGTAGCGGCCCACGTTTGTCGCGCAACCAGCACGGGATCGATGCATGTTCAGTGACTGCAGGTTTACGCAGCGGCGTAAATCCGAGCTACATGTGCTTTGAATTTGACCGGTAACCAATCCAGGTTGTCGTCCGCGTTTCACCCGCAGCCGGGATAGCCTCCAGATTGTAATAAACAGATAAACGGTTGTTCCAATCATCCGCTGGTAGCCTCACGGGCTTCACCTCCCCACGATTGGAATGGAGGGATGGAACTTCAATTTAGCGTTGATGCAACGGCAGCGAAACATATCTGCCACAGGTATGTTTTTAGGTCTGGTCCTCGGATTCTTGGCAAAGACGCACGCGATGAATTTGAAGCCCGAGCAGACGTGAGCATCTGCGAGGCATTTGTGGAAGGAAAGAGAACAAGCAACAGAGAGAGAAACGAGCACCACTTTCCAAGCACCATCCCATGGTTTACCGGAATGTTGGTGAGCGCCTGGTGTGTGAGGTAATGTCCTGTCACCCAGTCCCACCCTTAGCCACGGAGGCTGACCGTCTCATTGGTGCACGGCTAATGGCAGTGACGTCGGCGGCCCGCTGAGAGTGAGACCGTTAAGCGCTAACGAGCGAGGGCAATTACGCCGTTTACCTAAGCCCGTCTCATCAGGGGAGACTGGGTGGTAGCGAGCGTCGACCGCAATCTAACATATAGGAGTCGGTGAGCGTGCGACGGCGGAAAGTTGAAACCAGATGGGTCCGCTGAGAGGATAAATGTCCCTCAGTCAGTGGTCCGCTTTGCTGTGCAGAACAAGGCCAAAACCTTGCATATTAACAGCTTGAAAATGTTGTGTGGGGTCAACAGTGCCACGAAAAAAAGCACAGCGACCGCACTGAGGTTTTTGCATGGCAGAGCCACAATAATAATTGAAACGGGAAAAGCAAAAGGGAAAAAGGAACGCCATCCCAGAGGTTTCTTTTTAATGTTACCACACGCTTATGTCACTGGCACGCTGCCTGACGAGGTCTGTGCGGTTTGAGGGAATGTTGGCGAAGGAGTCCGTGCCAAAGGAGCTGGCTTTCCTCTCCTGCTGAAAGCGGCAGCCCGGCTACTGTTGTTTTTTTTTTTTTTTTTTTTTTTTTTTTGGGTAATGTGAGTATCAGCTCGACAGTAGCCTTTACACGGAGCTTCCGATTGCTTTTTGGGGCACTTTAAGACAAAAAAATGGTCCACTTCTTTTCTTTCTCCGCATTTGTTTGCTGTCCGTCGGGATTCCACAAAAAGCTTCAAAGTTGAGGTTTTGTCGAACCTGGTGATGATTTCGCAAGCCGTTGTTTTATGTAAATATAGCAACTCCACATGCGTGCAAACGAACAATTTTGGTCATTCTGAGGTAAAATTTTACCAACCGGACACATAACAACAGTTTACCATTCATTTTCAAATCGGGAGAGAGGTACCTTCAACATTCCTTTGCATCGCATGAAATCAGTTTGTGTGTCATGTTCACCCAGTTTCCGAAACTGCAGTCAATTTCTACAAATGCTGTCACACGAGGCGCAACCTTGACTTGGACCTCTTGGGTTGCACCTCTGCTGACGATATTTGGTGGTAGGCTTGCGAAGCGTGCTCCTTCTGAGTGGCCGTAGTGCACGTACGTACGCGCTTCGAGCTGAGGTCGTTGCATTGTATTAGTACACCACTAGATGGCACTCAATCCTACATACTGTACTTTTAATTGTCAGGCAAGCGGACAAGTTCGCTTCCAATCCAAATTTGACTCAAGTTGAGATGTGCATTGGTCGAGAGAGGTCAAAGTTAATTGACTATTTTAATAGCCGAGGAATTGTTTGGAGCCCGCACTTAACTTAAAATTGCTCAGATTCTCTGATTTCAGCCTTTCAACAGTAATTATTCTCCGATTTATGTCCTCCTTCGTGAATGTAGAGTCATTACCTTTTATTTAATCAAAAGCAGACCTTTGCAAAAGATCTGCTCTCACATTGGAAAACAATGACTGAACCAGTCAGCAAAAGTTTCAAAACGGTTGGTGATTATTATTCTGTTATTCGTCCATATTCATCCTTCCCATCCTTATTGTGTTTTACACCTCAGTATGGATGAACTTTATATAGAAACATGTCCTAGCAGCGTGACACAACTCAAATGTTATCCCCCTTCTGTTGCTTATGTATAATTAAGGGTGGCGTTCTCAAGGGATGCCCGGGGGGAGGGCAGGGTGGGGGTGTTGCGTCAGAGATTGCCTGGGCAGCAAATATCTCAGGAGAAATCACCTGCCTTGCTGTTTCATGTGAAATTGGAATATGCGCAAACACCGCACATGCACGCAGATGGGCACTCATGTACACACAAAGAGAGTGAGTGGTTAGTGCTCAATCCCTCTCAAGTCAAGCGCACACTCAAAGGCTTGATGATGAGAGAAACAATGTGTTGATGTCAACTGTAGCGTATTTAATTCCCCAGTCGAGTCAAGGGCGTGCTTGTGTGACTGCTTAAAGATCCGGCAACATGAAGAGATTCAGTGGAAGGGCCGAGCTCATCGCTCAACGGGGTCATAAATGTTACGGCGTGCATTTACTCGCGTCCAGGAGGTGTTTGATGGTCAACTCAAGACTGCTCATTCCGAGGTCTTTTATGACGACAAAGTTCAACAAAGAAACGGTTTCCCAGCAACCTTTTCTTCAATGGCATCATCTCCAGCGAACACAGCAAATCTCGTTTTTGACCGCGAAACCCATCTGTCAGCGCATCTGACCCCTTAATTAGTGGATGGAATTCGAAGCGGCATGGAAGGCGTCATTACTGTTCTTCCAAACTTCATTCATGAAAATTAACATCCACTTTGCCGTCAAAACTGCTGCATTGGATGCATCCAAATCAATATTCGTTACACATTTTGTATTTACTTATATCCACATCACCCTCAAGACACAAAGGAGGTCAAAAGGTGCTGATTGGTCTGTTAAATTTTAAACTGGAGCTTTACAATTTTTCCAAGAATTTAAAAAAAAAAAAAAAAAGATTATAAACCGTATTGTGGGACAAAATAAAACACTTAAATCACATGCACTTAAATTAAAAAAATAGGTTATCTGATTACATAAAACTTGCAAAATATTGTAATGGAGTACAGTGTTTCAAATGAAATATAACAGTGCACATTATTTATAATGAACCTTAATGTGTGCACGCATCATTAACTTGTCTTACCAAAACCACACTCGGCCATTATGAGCTGCGGCGTGATCATTTTTAAAGTTAAGCAAGAGAGAGAAAAAAAAACAAACAAACAAAATAAATCAATAAAAGCACATGCTCAGTGTCAAAACGTGATATATGGATGTGAGTCTGTATCGATTTAGCTGCTTTAAAGTCGAAGATATAGATTTATGTGTAAAAGATTCTCAACACACACACACGTGCGCACACACACACACGCGCACACACATGCTGAACTTAAGATTTCGTGCAGAGACACGATCTCTCTTTCTCCTCAAGTGCCTTCTTGTGCTGTTGTTGCCTCTCTCGCATCCGCAAAGATTCCTATCGCGGCTGCTCGCTTTGCCGAGGCACACACACGGAATCAACACTGTCGTGGGACATCAAAAGCAACAGATACACAAAGCCAACACAGGACTTGTTTATGAGATCGGGTGGAAATGATGTCCTATCCTCAACGAGCTCATTCAGAATATAAAAAGCCACCGTTTGCAACGCCGCAAAAATGTGCCGTCCTCTATCAGGACATCTGTCGGCAGACTTTATCAAAAGCTCTTTGAAATTAATCCACATGGGATGAAGTGAGCTATTAACAGGACAGGTGACGTGATGTATTAAAAAAAAAAAAACAAACAACAACAACAGCTAATTTGCGCAGACACTTTTTCAAGCGTGTGTCAAGATGGCGTACATCCATCGTGGGGGAAAAAAAAAGGTGGGGTGTAGAATCCATGCCAAAGAGCACTTAAGATGTTGAGGTGCATGTTAGTTATAGCCTCGCCTCCTTTTCTGGAAAGAAAAGAAGCACTACAAGGACAGCAATGATACAAAGTGATGGATGTCAGTGATAAATCCCTTGGTAGGCCTAGCAAAGGACAGAAGGCTCCAGAACTGCCCCTGGCCAGCATTGGAATCACTTTTGAAGCATTGTGGCAAAGGGTATTTTCTTCATAGTACGTTGATTGCGCAGGGATAAGCGAGTGATACGGATTTGGAGGGAGGTGTACCCAAAGCGCAAAGTTCTGAACCCAACGAACCTTTTCACGAGAGTACTTTAGGCATCCCGGAAAGGGTCAACCGTAATCTCATTCATGCGCGGTCATTCACCGCTCTCAACGTTCGCCCACATTGACGAACAAGCGACACCACGAAGGAGGAGGGAGAAGTGATTAGAGTTTGGGTTTTGTCACGGTAAATTCCAGTACGAGAGCGAGGGTTGGTCGTGGTCAGGGGCAGGGTTTGAGTTATGGCTAAAGTTAGCTTAGCAATTGTTAGGGATGGTGTTCAAGTTGTAGCCAATGGCAGCTCAAACTCGAACACGTTCCTATTTGTTACTAATTCCTAACATTCCTATTCATTACCAACCACAACCCAGCAATGTTTGTGGTTAGTAAGGGATAGGAATAGGGTTATGTTGACCAACTTTTTGGTTCGACAAAGCAAAAAGAAATCTAAAATCCGTGACACAGGGGACAGATTTTTTCTGAAGAACTGATGAACCCACACAGATAAGCCCTATTCAGCAGTCGACCTGCTCTCAGGTCATGCAGATCGGGTTTAGTTTACAAAATGAGTCCAGCTAGTGCAAGGAAGGTGTCGTTTCAACGACAGTTTTGTGTTAGTAACAACAACTTCATGTTGCGTCAACGTAAAGTAACGTAAAGTCCGAGGGCGACGAGGAAACGACAGGCCACTCTCTAGTATCGCAATCTCATCCTCCTCATGAGACAAAAATCGTACAATGACATCTTATATTCTGCGAGGGTATTGCATTCAAAGATGGATGATGATTAAGACAAAAGGACTTGATGTGAACCGAGCAGAAATACCCTCGCGGCATAAAGCGTTGCATCGACACAATCGGTAAGTCATTTTGAGGAAACGACAGGCCACTCTCTAGTATCGCGATCTCATCCTCCTCATGAGACAAAAAAAAATCGTACAATGACATCTTATATTCTGCGAGGGTATTGCATTCAAAGATTGATGATGATTAAGACAAAAGGACTTGATGTGAACCGAGCAGAAATACCCTCGCGGCATAAAGCGTTGCATCGACACAATCGGTAAGTCATTTTCAAATCCTCCCTGACCACAGCCATCCAGAAATGTTTTACATCCAGTTTTATAGTGATCAGCGTCGCAAGAACCAGCACTGTCAAAAGTCTGCATGAGTTTGGAAAACTCTTCTGGTTCTCGGTATGAAGATGAAATGATGCATAGTAGAGTTACTCTCACATTAAAGAAAGTGTGGAAAGATTGCGGCTCCTTTCGTTGGTTTGGACGCCTCGAATGCCGTAAAAGGATTGGACAATGAAGAGAAATAATAAACAAGGGCTCGAAGGAGATGGTTTTATGTACCACATGTCAATGCCCAAAGGGGAATTCGAGGGTTGTGCCCTTCCACATATGCGAGGCTTTGTGTCTACTTGATATATGCACGGCCCTAATGATTTGTGCCATCGCATCACAACGGCAACAGATCAATGCTTCCACCACGCTCGGGTGGAATCAATGGCTTTTAAACGTCCCAATCTTTAAAATGACTTCACTGGCAAACCGGCAAAAGAAGTTGTTTGGCAAAATATGATGTCATCTATGGATTAAAACGAGATGCGCTGAGGAAGCTCTGAAAAGATGCTTAATCGAAGAGTAAGATTGGTGTTCGCCCTCCATAAATCCGAATATCCAAATGGGATAGAAGGAGAGCAGCCTGGTGGCGCCTGTGTCTGCCCCACAGTCCGAAATTCTCGGACTGAATCTCGGCTCAACCCGTTTGTGTGTTCTCCGCTTTGCCTGAGCTTTCTATCGGTACTCCATTTTCATCCCAAATTCCAATAACATGCATGCATGTTCGTTTCGAGGCTACATAGTATGAATGGTATTTTTCGATTCGAGCCTTGTCGTTGACCGCCGACCAGTACACGGTGGACCGCATCTCACTCTCGGAGTCAGCTGTGATCGTCTCCAACTCACCCAGTTAACGCTGAACCAAGTTGATTGAAAATGAATGGATGGGTGGGATACAAGTAAAAAAAAAAAAAAAAGGACGTTACCTTGGTAACAGCGGGATAACCGGCCGCGACCTCTCCCGAGCAGTAGGGTTTCTTCTCGTGGGAAACCTCCACAGCGGATGCCCACTGGTCCAGGAAGCCGCTGGGCGTGTAGAGGCCGCAGTCTCGAACGCCGGTCTCTCTCTCAAAGTCCTCGCAAATGCCATCGCCGTCGTAGTAGTAGCACATGCTCGGCTCCTCTGCGAATCCATGCGGGGATAACAAAAGATGGTCAGACCCGACAAAACTCTTTCTTCACGTCTTTTACCCTTTGATCCGTGAAGACAGCCCACCAACTACAGAAAGGAGGAAAACGAAGCAACGTTCCCGAGAGGTTCAAAAGGAAAGAAACAAAAGGAGTGAATTAAAGCAAACAGTGATCACGTGAAAGGGGGGGGGGGGGGTCAACCCATTCCAGAGACAGAAGGAGAGCGTAGGGGTCGGTACCGGGGCCATCGGATAACGTTAAGAGGTCGAGAAAGCGACAACTATTCATTTTTCCAGACATCCCACGCCGGGTTCAAAGCATGGAAGTGGAAGCTTATGGGCCTGGAGGAGGAGGGCTTGACTGCTCACAGCAAAAGCGCTGTTAGCTGATGCAGTTCCATTTAGCAGCGCGGGGAGGGGAGACGGCATTCCGTGCCAAGTTGGCCGGGGCCTCCTTCTCGAAATTCCAGCCCTCCCCACAGTGCGGTCCAAAAAAACGAAAGTCAGTTCTGTGCGCCGCTGGACAGCGAACTGAGGGGCTACTGAGGGGGCACACAGATGCCTCACACTCAATGGGAACAGGAGGTGACGGCAAAACCGAGACAGGAGGAAGCTCAAACGGTGCCTTGTGAGAATGCGCAGGGGGGTAAAAAAGGGAAGACGGGAGGCTAGAGAGAATCAAATGTGTGAATTTGGAGCGAGTCAAGAGAAAATGGAAAAAAAAAAGGGGGGAGAAAGAAAACATTATTTTAAAAGCCTTATCCCGGTAAGAAGGAGATCTCTCAGCTTTGTAACATTGGCGGACGAGTCGAGACACCTTGTGCCTGATGCCAAAAACTCGCACGTTAAAAGACGGAACTCTGTTTGAAGACACTGTATTACAACAGTGGAGTTATATAAGGAGCTTTGTGTCGAGATTGATTGCTTTCTTTGGCCTGCGACCATGTTTTCGTTGGTCGTTTTTTTCCATCAATCAACAATTTACAACCGTCAGCTAGCATGCAAGAGCAAATGAATGACAAAGAAACATTCCAAGCCCAACTCCTGAGGACAAAAGTATCAAAAAACAAGGACAGCGAACCGTTGCCAACATGTTTTGCAAGACTTTAACTTTGCATCGGAAGAATGAACTCCCAAAGTGCATTTCCCGTCTGCATTTTTTTGCAGAGCGAGCCCAGAGTGCCACATCTGCTGGCTATCGAAATTAACCCAATACAAATCTAATAACAAATTACGAAACCATGTTCATAAGCGATCGTTTTGGTTGTTAGGTCGTCCCAGTGCAGGATTCTCCTCATATCTTCTGGCTAACATTCCAAGTGGACGATTAATAATAAAAGGAAGGAAGGTTGAAACTCGAGTCGCTGACGGTGTCGCGGGACACTCGTCTGACTTGTGTGCGGGCAGCGTGGGATCGGTTCCCTCTCAGTGACGGTGTGAACGTGGGTGTGTACGGTTGTTCGTCTCTCTATATTTCGCACTTTCGCCCAAAGTCAGCTGCGATCGGCTCCAGCAAACCCCGCCCCCCCAAAAATGGATGGATGGAAGGATGTAACTGACAGCACAAAGCGAGCCGAGTACATGCGGGCGACTTGTATTCTCCCTCCATCGGTACCATTGTTTCATGGCCTTGTTTTTCATAGTGCTTCACTTATTTTTACACTTCATATGCCTAAAAATATTGCCTGAACAGCCTGTAGGGGGAGGCAGAGGGAGAAGGCAGAATGTCCCATCATCATGCTTTCCAAATTCTGTGCATAACTACACACGGCCGCAGACACACACACACGCACGCACGCACGCACGCACACGTACGCACACACACTTGAGCCTTGCAGTTGGTGGAAAAACAGCACGGCCAATGCAGTCATCCGGCAATCCAACAGGAATTAAAGCAGCCACTTCACAGAAGCTCCCACAAGCATGTGCCTGCTCGCATGTTGTGTACATGTGCAAACACATGCACGCTTGCAAGAGGGGAGCGGCGGGGAGAAAAGTGGAGGGAGGTGGGGGGTGTGTGTGTGTGTGTGCGTGTGTGCGTGTGTGTGTGTGTGTGTACTGCAGCAGGAGAACAACACAGGAAACCCATCCATCTATTTTGTGAAAAAGAATGTCGGATATGCCAGTCATTTAGCAATATAAAATGAGATGAGTCACCCCTTGGAAACGTAATGATTTCCAGACTTTTTAAAAGAAGGGCAAAGCTTTCTGGTTACTGACGCTATTGATCGACTTGCAGGCAATAAACTATGAATGTAATTGACTTACCAACACAGTTGAAGAAAGGCTCTTTCTTGCACTGGCTTGAGCAGCCGTCACCATTCATGGAATTCATGTCATCACACTCCTCTCCTTTGGAACTAACACATCAGGAGGTGGTTAAGGAAACATCCACACTCAGACTTGCCAAATAACATACAATAAAACGTCATACGGTAGAGGAGTCTCTCCGTGTGTATACCGACTGGGCGCAACACAATTAGGCACACCGACACAAGGGGCCAATACTGGAAATGTATGAGTAAAATACGGTCGCCTTGAACCGTAATAAAAAGCATAATGAGGCTGCCATATTTAAGTATAAATTAGTTTTTTTTTTTTAATCCTCAAACATTATTTAAAAAAAACTTTCTGTAAACCTGCAATGTGTTTTTTTTCATGAAAAATGGGTGTTAGTTAAAAAAAAAAAAAGTTGTCAAATTTAAAAAAAAAAATTTGCAAATAGGTGACATTTAATTTGGGGCCACTCACAGTGTGACCGTGGGCTACATGTGGCCCATCCTTGTGTTAAAATGAGCAAACAAGCAATTTAGCGTCTGCTATTTAGGTCGTATGAGAGCGGTCAACGCATCCATCCACCCATCCATCCATTTTCTAATCCGCTTCTCCTCACGAGGGTCGCGGGTGTGCTGGAGCCTCTCCCAACTGTCTTCGGGCAGTAGGCGGGGGACACCCTCAACTGGTTGCCACCCAATCGCAGGGCACACATCGACAAACAACCATACACGCTCTCAGGACAATTTAGAGTGTTCCATTAACCTGCCACGCATGTTTTTGGGATGTAGGAGGAAGCCGGAGTACCCGGGGAAAAGCCCTGCAGGAAGGCCGGAGCTGGAATCGAACCCTCAACCTCTGCAATGTGAGGCAGGCGTGCTTACCAGTCGACCACCAGGCCGCCCCGGTCAGCACACACACTGATTATTTTTTCATCATGTCGAGAGTCTCTCACGTGTGTCTCCCCCACTTTTTATCCAACATGAGACTGAGGGCAGCAAGAACAAGGAGTGCTGCAGCCAAGTGGAAAGTGGGCAGGACACAACTCAAGCCCCCATTTGAAGAACACTTCATCAAGAACTATTGGCCAAAATGCCAAGAATGAGAGAACTCACCTCTGGATCCGTCCATCCCCACAATAGGTGGCCCCAAGTTCATGCACCAGCGGCGGGGAAGGCTCGCTTTCGCTCCGACTGGAGATGGTTTGGACCCGATAGGTGTACGTGACATGTGGCTCCACATCCCTAGCGATAGCGAAACAAAGAGAGAGAGAGAGAGAGAGAGAGAGCCCCAACGTTAAAAAAAAAATGACTGTGCATTTCAGGAAAACGGGAAGCCTCCGAGCAACGTCAGAGAGAACCGCAATTACGAAAAGATTATACGCTGCGAAGACACTTGGACCAGCCTGGTGGAAAACTGCGTGGCGCGACGCTGTGTGTTTGCGGCATCTTTTTTCGCAGGGAGGCTTCCGTGAGCCAAAACACACAATGCCCACAGACACTGACTGCCTTTGCTTGTTCATCATAGCGAGTCAAAGAACCATCATGAGGAACACACAAGCGGAATGGTTGGAATTATTGAGGACTACTCACTTTACGGATGTATGTCGCCATGACGGTTTCTTGAGTCGGCATGATAAGGAAGGCTGAAAATAAAAGGTCTGAAAGGAAAAAAACAACACTTAAATGAGAAAACTGAAAACTATAAAGAACCCGGGGAGGGATTTTTTTTTTTTTTGGAAAAATTAAAAAAGGAAAAATAAATGAAAAAGAGAAAACCATAAGCAAAAAAAGCAGAAAACTGTAAAAGTGCAAGCGAGCTTTTCTTCTATGTGCAGGTGATCCTCTCCCATATATGTTGCACGCCATCTTGCAAATGTCTCATTTACAGTTTTCTCATTTGCTTGTAGTTGTTTCTTTTTTCCATTTGTACTTGATTTGGTGTTTATACTGATGGTTTCTCATTTAAGTTTTGATTTTGGCCTTCACATGTCCTCCATAGTGTGTGTCAACAATGGAATCAAAGCATTCAATGTTTGTTTTGTTTCACACGCTATGCAGTGCCAACTACGGTATTTTGTTTTGTTGCTTATCTATGTACTGAATGTAGTTAAATGTTGCTCCAGGTGTTGTTGTTCTTTACCACAGTAAACAGCTATAAAAAAAAAAACAGCTATAAAAAAATAAATAAAAAACAGCTATTAAAAAAAAAAAATAATAAGATCACGTCATTTGAGTGCCATTTGGCCTTTATTTTTTTTTTGTGGTGTACAATATTGAGAACCATATTTAAATAAACATTTGTGAAATGTCCTCATTGTATTGTCTTACACAGTATCTATAAGGAAAAAAGATGATGTCTTCTTACGTCTATCCGTCAACCATTTTCAGATTATAACACCCTCGTATTTATATTGGTGTTTGATATTTTCATGTGCTAGACATATCAGCCTGCGTAGTGGGAAAACAAAAAAAAGCCCAGACTGTAAAAATATGTTCGCAAAAAAAAAAAAAAAAAAAAAAACAAGCTCACAGTTTCCTACTTGGTAAGCATAATAAAGCCTATATCTTGTTGTTTAATGCGTAACAGGAGAAACGTGTAGACAGTATGTTTTGTTTAATCATAGCGAGGGTAAGGGAGGTACAAGTTGGTGGAGGGGGGGCGGGGGGGGGGGCAGCGTTGGTAAATTAGGGCCAAATAGGACTGATAAAGTAAATTGTTTCATGTGGACCATCAAGTTTTGTCGGCATATCCTATGGAATTACCAACAAACAACAACGACAAAAAAATACAGCGATGCTGCAGTAACTTAATGTGTAGCAGGACAGACAGTGGATTTGCATGTCAAAGGCTGATTTTGATTACTGTGCGAGGAGACTTGAGGTAAAATGTATTTATGTTTTTCTATTTTTTTATGACATCTCCAGCTTTGGGCCTTGGCTACTCTTGTATCCGTTATTTCCACTCCTGACAAACAAAAGCTGCCTGTCTGACTGCCTATATTTTATAATTACATCGTGATCACATCACAAGTTTCACAATAATTATGTTGCCTTTTTTTTGTTGTTGTTGTATTATTAAAAACATATGTTGGAACGGAAGCAGCCTCTTCGATGCAAACGCACAAGCAGTATTGGGGAGATGTTGGCTCCGCTCAAACACGAGGACGTATGTAGAAGCCCTCTTAAAATAATTAGCATCTTGGCGTCTTTCGCTTCCGTTTCGTATTGGCGTTGAAAAGCATCCGCGATGCCGAAAAGTTCTTCCGGTTCTTTTAAAACAAATCCGATGCCCACTGAGTCTTGAGTCGTGACTCACGTCCTGCTTCGACCACAGTCGCTCAGGCAGTCGGCACCTCCATCACCATGCTAGCCGCTGTGGCTAACAAAGCTTCGCTTACACGCACTGAAACACGATGATCAGTTTGATGACTCAATAGAGTCCCACAAAAAAAAAAAAAAAATGACCACAGCACATCCTGTCCTGGCAGCATGTGGATAACGGCGAGTTTGATGCAAGACAAACACAGAAACAATGGGCTGCAGTGGATGTGGTTGTGTAAAGTCGAAGCCAGCGTCTAGTTCCCTCCTTTTAGACTGAAATGACCCAAACGACCGCTTGGTTGTGGGATCAAGATGGTTTCAACATTCGGAATGTGGGAAGGAACTCGTAAGACCGACTTTTGTTAAAACTCGATGGCCATCAACCATCCAAGTCTTGCGAATGGGTCAACTCGAGTTTTACAATTTGGTATGCATCCAAGTTCCTAAAACATATTCCTCCCAAAGTTCAATTTGTTGTTGTTGTTGTTGTTCAAATCATCACCATGCGTAATGTAAGCATATCTTGCGAGTCTTCAGGGCGCCTTTTGGACCTCACTTCAACCAGTACCAAAGGATTTAACTCTGCGCATTCCAAAATTTCTTTTGGCATTTTGCTACACTTTTTTGCTCAGCGTTCTATTGCGGTAATCAGAAAAAAATAAACAGAAAAATCAAATGGCCCGTCTCCATTCTTGAGCAACTTCTAGTTCTACATTTTAAATGACGTAAAAACGAACACACATTTTATGATGGTGACTGTTTGTACTCTGGACTGAAATATTCCAATTTGAGCTAATCTGAATGGGGCCAAGTCCAAATGCAACCATCGGCACGGAATGGATTGCGGTCGAATTTGCGGTACCGGAGTACCATCATGCGATGACGTTTGGAGACTGGACTTCATCTTGGGTGCTGAGAGTCAGTAAAGATATTAATATAAGTACACAGTCGATTCAGCATCCCAGAAAACAAAACAAAACAAAAAAAAAACGTTTTCTATTTTAGAGATGAAATCTATGTGTCTCACACTACAAAAGACTTATCAGCGGTTGATGTCGAAGCATGCATGGCAGGTTTATTTATATACTGTACGTCCAGCCTAATCAAAGTGATTTACAGTGCCAAAGGTGTGTAGTAGGGAAAAAAAAACAACAATAAGAGACAATAAGCCAATACAAGCCCAAGAAATGTCATTTTAATGGGTGAATATCCCTACTATTCATTGATATAGGTAATACCAGTCAATCAATCAGCTGGGGACGCTTGAGCATCCATTTCCGCAACTCCAGGATGGCCGCACCACACGATACAAGAGACACGGGTGTAATGTGGTGCATTTGTGCTCACAGATCTTCTTTTCAAAGCTCCGCTTTTTGTGAAAGTGAGATGACGGCGATAGAAAAGAAGAGTCGATTCATATGTGACTGACGCCGACTGTACTGTGATGTTTTGGGACGGTATAGATGAAAGGTGAAACAAGACACTTGTGAGCCATTTAAATGCCGGCAAAGAAGTCAGCCATACAAGTCGTTCTCGCTGATAAGATTGGATGCTTTTGTGGGTCACGACATTCCTCTCAAGAAGCTTGTCGGAAAAGAATGGGGGTGGAGGGGGGGGGGGTTATTTTGAGGCCCGCTACAAGTCCAGCGCAAGGTAGATGAAATATACCTTCCAAAGTTTGTCGGTGTCCATTTGCTTGAATTAAAAAAAAAAAATGTGTGTGTTATTGTTAATCGGGTATGTTTATATGAAGGTGTTTCTTGTATCTGCTTGTCGCTCTTTGCTAGCAGATGGCGGATAACGAAAAGAGACAAACGTTTAGCCATCTGCAAGAACAACAAACAATGCAAGAGCGGTTTTGTCAATGTGGGAGCTGATATTCATCTCGGGTGTTGTCACTGCCTTTTAGCGTTTAACGGGCGGCATCGACTTTATATTGCCCCTAATTGTCATTCAAATTAATGTTCAGACACAAACATGTCTTTTGATGTCTAGCTGTCTAACCACTAATGAAAGTCATGCATCGCGGCCAGTTTGTAGCGTTCACATTTGAACAATGCATCTACTGTTGCCGCTGATTGTTTTGGGACGCCAAGTGTCAACCAGTGCGGAATCGTTCCAAGAAATGGCTCGCATTTTGCAAAGAGCGCTCCCTTTTTTTAAAACCTCAAGCGATCAAGTCAAACAAATCAAGTGCCAGTCAGTGTTGATACTTGGAATTGAACTGGCCCAGTTACTCAAAAGGCTCACGTAAGATGTTGACGTCATGCATTAAGATGAAGTTGTTTGGCAAATAAATAAATGAATAAACGTGACAGACAGCACAGCAAGCCATTAAAAAAAAAAAGAGAATGGCCAGCGTACGCGTGGCTATGAATCGGTAGAAGATTAAACCCAGTCCAGGTATGAGTTGGGGTGGTTGACAAAAATGGAGGATTCGGAAGAGTGGATTTAATTGCATCTCCTTTTAGAGATGCCGTACATTGATCTGTGTTTCAACAAAAGGAGTCATGGGGATCGTCATGAGATATTATGGGAAAGAGCTGTCAATCCCGGGCTCTTTCCCAATCAGAGGGGGGGGGGGCAGGAGGGGGGGTTACTTCTCTGGGAGGTCCCCTCACATCAGCTCTGAGATAGCCTTTGACCCAGTGACAGCTCTGAAACCCACATCACGGAGAGGATTAGCCCATCGACTGGGGTGTCTCGGCTGAATGGGGGTCAGACCAAATCCGCCCGCCACCCCCCCCACTCATTGCTTTCTCAACCCCCTAACGTTCTCCTCCATCACCTTTTTGGCTCGCTCCGATGATTTAACCCCAAATAGTTCAACCTTCAACCTCATGCGTCTCCTCTTCTTTTCACACGTCCTGATTTTGCACCATAATTTATCCTTTTTGCTTTGACCTCCCAGCCTCGGGCCATTACAAACAAACCGCCACCCAAGAATGGTGCCGGAGGAAAAAAAAAAAAAAAAAAAAAAAAAAAAAAAAAAAATCCAAATGCTCCTTCTGCTCAGTTTGCCCCAGCTCAGGTAAAGGCCAGTGGTCTGACACTGGAGATCAATCACACGCCCCCCTCCCACCCTCCCTCTCTCCACGTGATCAGAAAAACACTTTCATTTTTCCGAAGCCTTTTTTTTCCTAATGGCCGGGCGATTATGATTTTTTTTTTTAGAACTTCCGTCCTCACTAAACAAGTAAGCGTGTGTTTTCTTTGTTGCAATCACGCTACAAAACCCCTCTAACCAGCGACAACATTCCATATGCACTCAGGAAGGTAAACAGTCCGCCGGTGCCACCGACCTCGACCGCGGGAATGCAACCGCAGCTCATGAAATTCACCACAGCTTTTAAACTACCTACAGTACGTCAATATTCGATGAGCTGTGCCAAAGCCTCCCAACAAATAAAACGCATCTAACTCGAGGCAGCCTTTGGAAAGACCTCCTGCTGTCCAAAACCAGGAAGCGCTTGTGAGGGCGCTTTATGCAACGCGGCTCTCATTGCGTAACACGTATACTCACCCTTTCGCATCTTATCGGGCGATTTTTTTTTTCTTCCCTTCCTTCTCTTGTGAACCGCGCTGACGGCACGATAGTGAGATGGCACAACACACATCGGTGCCACGTATAGCACAAATCTTTGACGAGTCAGCGCATTCCGCAAGAGCACAGCACTAAACTCTCACCGCAGTGTGCACATAATACTTTCAACAAGCCATCTGTTTGCCCTTGCTTCACGGAACAGGGGAAAAAACAAATGTGGGCAACGATTGACCTGCGACTTTGGAAATACACGTCCGACCGCAGCTTTGAAACTCCAACAGAAGCGGCCACTCACTCGTTTTCCTCGGCGGCGCCGTAAAGGAGATCTTGCTCTTGCAAGACCGCGTTTGTGCGTTTCGCTTGCTCACGCGAATAAACACACTTTCGCTCGGTGTCACACAAAAAAAAAATTCCCTAATTAGTCTTTAAAGCAACACCAGCCCCGTTTCCCGACTCTCCCGAGGCACTCCCGCCAAATAAGCAGGAAATGGATGAATAAGATTCGAGAGTGGCCTCTTTTCGAGAATTTTACAGATAGCAAACGGCGAGCCCGCGGTTTTTATCTCACCGATTTCCCACGGCAGCGTCGCCGACGACACGGAACGTTGACCCCAAAAGCAATTTACCTACCGGGTCACTCACCTGTCTGTATATCGGCGTGACGGCTCGTTGAAAATGTGACCGTGTGGCGCGTGGGTGAAGGGCGGCTGGCGCAGCAGGCGGTAGCGCAGCGGTTGGCAGTGGCGGCACAGCGAGCAGTCGGGTTTGGACGCCAAGAGGGTGGCGTCGATCTCCAGGTGCTGCTCCATGGTGAAGAACTGCACGCCGTAGACTTCCTCCTCGACGTCCAGTTTGAGGGTGAGCGCCGTGTCGCAGAAGACGTTGCTGGGCCCCAGCGAGATGTTATTGCCGCCGACGGTGAGCAGCAGGATGTTGTGGATCGCCGGCAACGCCGTTTCTTCGGGGCTGAAGAACGTGACCCAGACGGTCAGAGAATCCGGCACCAGCGGGTGGGGGAACTCCAGCTGAAGCATGCAGCCCTGGAGGGGGCACTCGGACAGGCCGACGATGCCCTGCTCGATCCCCGCGTTGGGGCTCCAGGTGCGCACGCTCGGTTCGCAGGCCTGCTCGACGTCAGGAGGGCCTGAGGGGTGAAGTCAGAGAAATCAGACACGCTTTTTTTGATATGTATGCTGCATGAAAGCCAAACGGAATGCGACAACGTTCTCCCTCGGGTGCGCTGAAGGCTTTGAATCTTATCTACGAGGGCCGACGGATGAAGAAGGCGCATCTTTTTTTTTTTTTTCCTTTTTAATTTCTCAAGCTTGGAAGGCGTAGGTGAAACTGAGAGTTCATTGTGAGTTCTTGCGAGGTGTGTACCTTTGCGAGAGGGGGGCCCGCCGTCGGGGGCTCTCGGTTCAGCAAAGTCATTACAACCCCCCCAAACAGCCACACTCGCTCCATATTTGGCGTCGGCACACGGCTAACTCGCATTATCCCGAGTGACGTACGCTAGCATTCATCAAGCGCTTTGAGAAGCCAGTGAGCGGCAGACGCTATGTTCTCCCCCGATTTCCTTTCGTACACTTCCAAACTGGCGAGCGGCGAAGCCATTTGCTAACCTCATTTCTGGGCACCGTGCAAAATTCCACTGTTTAATCAAGTGAACACTGAATATGCTTTCCAAGCCACATTATCTCAACACATTTATTATTGTACTGTAACTGCGTGTGTGGCCAGAGTGGAGGTAAGTGAAAGAAGAAAGAATGTGGAAAAAAAAAAAAAAAAAAAGGACAAAAAGTGTGGCCGCTTGAGAAATATTTGCTGAAATGCTTCAATTTTCTCTGTGGCCTCCTGCTGCGGGCCCCATTTTCGTTCGAGCAAATCAGCTGTGAGGACGGCCGACTCCTGCTCTTGCATTGCTGTTCCAAAGCTGAGTGATTCAAATGCCCGCAAGGTCACTTGTTTTCCAAAATATTCCGGGTCAGGTCAAAAATCACGGTGCTGTTTTTATGATCTTTCTCTTTTTTTTTTTCTGTATTTTTGCATTCTCGCGATTGTATACATCATAAGCTCGGTGTCATATCTTTGTCTATAAATAAAAGGATCGTTGTCATCAAGAATTGTTACTTCCCAGATGTGAACCCATAACATCAGACCTGTGAGTCGGATGTGCTCCACAACCTCAGAACTGTGAGGCGGATGTGCTAACCTCTTGACCACCGCGCCACCTCGTTTTTATCATTTTTATTGTGATCACGATTAATTATTGTTAATTTCTTGACGCCTTCACTCAAGCTCTCTGACCAATGCATCCAGCCATCCATTTTC
>NW_017805547.1:64102-65090 GCF_001891065.2 Hippocampus comes
CCAAAAAAAGTGGGCCAGCAAATGACCCGTCACCCATAGATAGATGCTGGGGTCTGGGCCCCATCCGAAAGAGGCGGCTGGGTGAACTACGGGACATGTCCGGGCATGCAGACGTTCTGCTCTCTAAGAACTGGCTCCCATGGTGAATGAGTCACTGTCGCACACTGTTACACACTCCCGAGGCAGACAAGATAATCCCACCGCACAGCCCCGCACAGCCGACGCGCTTACAAGCACGCGCACTTGACGAAGGCAAAAAGCACCGATGAAACAGCCGGGGAATCAATGTCACACCGTTGGAGTATTCGGAGGCGAAAAAAAAAAAAAAACGCAGCTTTGATGGTCAAAAAAATCACACCATTTGAGATCAGAATTTCAGTCCCATCAATCATTTCGCCCTACTTGACGGATGGCAAAACTCTCGATGATGGTTGATTCCGAGAACTTCCTCGGTTGCACCCAATCAACATTTTTTTGCACCGTGTTGTACTCACGTCGACGTGCAGGATGTTGCACCACACTCACTCGCATGCATGCACACTCCTGTTTCCAATCAAGCCAGGATCCTTTCCTTGTGAATGACGCTAACCACACGCATCTCGCTTAAATATTTGGGTTGCTTTCCCCCCGCGCAGAACCTCTCTTCCTCCTGCCCAACTCGTGTCCATGTGCACCTTTTCTTTCTTTCTGTCTTTTTTTTCTTTTCCCCTTTGCCGGGGCATCGAGTCATAAACATTTATGAGAGGTACTCTGGCCCTCGATGACCACGCCGCCATTCGAGGTGCCATGCGTATGCACGAACGCTGGACTCATGAATGCATACGCACACGCGGCGCGGCGCGGCATCGTTTATCTCCAGATACGCGCCTCGCCGTCGAGTTTACTTGCAAATGCATCGGTTTCCAGTCGTGCGTGGAGTGAACGTCTACTATTGCAAGACACTTTATTCACCCAAAACGGCAGCTGAGAATCCACCGAGACGCCAGCC
>NW_017805547.1:68140-89562 GCF_001891065.2 Hippocampus comes
ACCCCCCCAAACAGCCACACTCGCTCCATATTTGGCGTCGGCACACGGCTAACTCGCATTATCCCGAGTGACGTACGCTAGCATTCATCAAGCGCTTTGAGAAGCCAGTGAGCGGCAGACGCTATGTTCTCCCCCGATTTCCTTTCGTACACTTCCAAACTGGCGAGCGGCGAAGCCATTTGCTAACCTCATTTCTGGGCACCGTGCAAAATTCCACTGTTTAATCAAGTGAACACTGAATATGCTTTCCAAGCCACATTATCTCAACACATTTATTATTGTACTGTAACTGCGTGTGTGGCCAGAGTAGAGGTAAGTGAAAGAAGAAAGAATGTGGAAAAAAAAAAAAAAAAAAAGAAAAAAAAAAAAAAAAAAAAGGACAAAAAGTGTGGCCGCTTGAGAAATATTTGCTGAAATGCTTCAATTTTCTCTGTGGCCTCCTGCTGCGGGCCCCATTTTCGTTCGAGCAAATCAGCTGTGAGGACGGCCGACTCCTGCTCTTGCATTGCTGTTCCAAAGCTGAGTGATTCAAATGCCCGCAAGGTCACTTGTTTTCCAAAATATTCCGGGTCAGGTCAAAAATCACGGTGCTGTTTTTATGATCTTTCTCTTTTTTTTTTTCTGTATTTTTGCATTCTCGCGATTGTATACATCATAAGCTCGGTGTCATATCTTTGTCTATAAATAAAAGGATCGTTGTCATCAAGAATTGTTACTTCCCAGATGTGAACCCATAACATCAGACCTGTGAGTCGGATGTGCTAACCTCTTGACCACCGCGCCACCTCGTTTTTATCATTTTTATTGTGATCACGATTAATTATTGTTAATTTCTTGACGCCTTCACTCAAGCTCTCTGACCAATGCATCCATCCATCCATTTTCCGAACCGCTCTATCCTCACAAGGGTCGCGGGCCCGCTGGAGCCAATCCCGGCTGTCTTGGGGCAGTACCACTGACCAATTTAATGTGCTAAAATGACACTGCGCGTCATCAAATGAAATTACTACCATCAATGACTTTTTCCTCATACCGAAATTTCTTTTGTCGAAAGACACTGCAATTTCAGGAATCCGTGTTAGTTGTAAATTATGACAACACCCCAAAACCAAAAAAAGTGGGCCAGCCAATGACCCGTCACCCATAGATAGATGCTGGGGTCTGGGCCCCATCCGAAAGAGGCGGCTGGGTGAACTACGGGACATGTCCGGGCATGCAGACGTTCTGCTCTCTAAGAACTGGCTCCCATGGTGAATGAGTCACTGTCGCACACTGTTACACACTCCCGAGGCAGACAAGATAATCCCACCGCACAGCCCCGCACAGCCGACGCGCTTACAAGCACGCGCACTTGACGAAGGCAAAAAGCACCGATGAAACAGCCGGGGAATCAATGTCACACCGTTGGAGTATTCGGAGGCGAAAAAAAAAAAAAACGCAGCTTTGATGGTCAAAAAAATCACACCATTTGAGATCAGAATTTCAGTCCCATCAATCATTTCGCCCTACTTGACGGATGGCAAAACTCTCGATGATGGTTGATTCCGAGAACTTCCTCGGTTGCACCCAATCAACATTTTTTTGCACCGTGTTGTACTCACGTCGACGTGCAGGATGTTGCACCACACTCACTCGCATGCATGCACACTCCTGTTTCCAATCAAGCCAGGATCCTTTCCTTGTGAATGACGCTAACCACACGCATCTCGCTTAAATATTTGGGTTGCTTTCCCCCCGCGCAGAACCTCTCTTCCTCCTGCCCAACTCGTGTCCATGTGCACCTTTTCTTTCTTTCTGTCTTTTTTTTCTTTTCCCCTTTGCCGGGGCATCGAGTCATAAACATTTATGAGAGGTACTCTGGCCCTCGATGACCACGCCGCCATTCGAGGTGCCATGCGTATGCACGAACGCTGGACTCATGAATGCATACGCACACGCGGCGCGGCGCGGCATCGTTTATCTCCAGATACGCGCCTCGCCGTCGAGTTTACTTGCAAATGCATCGGTTTCCAGTCGTGCGTGGAGTGAACGTCTACTATTGCAAGACACTTTATTCACCCAAAACGGCAGCTGAGAATCCACCGAGACGCCAGCCCGGGCAGGGTTAGGAGGAAATAGGGAGCTGACACAAACAGGGAGGCTTTCCAAGAAAGAAAATTGAGTACAGTTTACACACAGAGCATGTTGGACAAGCCCAGACTTGCCTCTGGTACACACATTACGGCGAGTGTTAAGGCAAGGTTCAGTGACTTTAAATAATCTATAGATCACCCGCACGCACGCACGCCAAGTCGAGCGGACAAACGCCGCACAGAGTCCGAGATAAAGGCGACACGTTACATTTGGCCGTTTGGCGACGTGCCGGGAAAGGAGCAGCATGCATGTACACTGGCTATGATATGCGGAGGAGTCATTAAAAATGCTTAATAACGCGTGAGTAATGGCTCTCGGTCAGACAAGCCTTTCAGCTCGTACGCGCTCGCGACATGAGTAAGATCGTAAGTTTGTTTTCTAATGTGCCGGATCATCACCGCAGCACTTAAACGATTTCTACAAATATTTGTCGAGGGTTGCGGCGGCGCGGGCCAAAGTCAAAGTCATTTTGCTTATTTTAATTCTGTCCTTAATTCGTTTAATGATTGACACTTTCGGAATTCCCCCCCGCCTCCGTCCCCGGCCCCATGACATTTTCTTCAAGCCCACGATAAAATGCATTCATATGCTGGTGCTGATCTCATTCATTAAAAAAATAAATCAATAAATCTTCCTTTCACAAAAGAACAACACGTACTACAAAAAAAGAGAAATTACAGGATCGAATGAACACCATTATGGTGTCATTATTTTGTCAACTTTGTAAATGATTCCTCCGTTCATCTTAATGACCGACGCAATAGAGAGCGCATCCAAATTAGGATGGTCCGGGCCTCGGTGGGGGTCTGCGCCCTGCGTGCCATTCTCGTTTCATAATAGCGAGACAGTGAGTGTGCTGCTGGATGCGAGTGCTGCCAGAGTCATTCAGTGGTGCACAGATGGGACACAAAAGTATTTTAATAGCATGAAAACCTCATCCCTCTAAAGTCCTTATTTAGGGGACTCACTATCCGTGCACCAAAAAAAAAAAAGCTCCTCTGAAATCCCACTTATGCCAGCTTTTATCCTCCTTAAATCCCGTCTTTTTTAACGGGGGAATTGAATTGAACGGGGCTCTTTTGACATCTTTCGTGGCCTCGAGCCCCCGCGCCATGTGAACGGCGCTACCCTAACGCTCGATCCCGCGTGCGTGTTTCGCAAGTGAGTCAGTGTTTGCATGTTGGAGCTCTGACTCAGAGAGAAAACCAAACCGGCAAAACCTCCATTTCCGTTTGCCGATTTTTTACACGGCCAACAGAGAACGCGTAGCCTTCGCGTCGCTCAGTCGAGCGGTAGGTACGGATGCTTTGCGTGCGCGTGCGCTCTACCTTCAGCCTCGAGTGGAGACCAGTGTCCGGAGGGGGCGCACGGTCGGGGCGATGAGGAGTTGGAGGCGTACTGCAGAAGAACTCTCCCTTCAGTGCATTTATCACACACTGATCCCAATTCTCTAGGAAACACAACAGACAGGCACAGCAAGCAACTTAGATACAGGCCACGTGAGGCGTAGTTCCTCGATCGGCGGCCCCGACTCGGAGAGACCAGCGATCCGGGTGGTTTCACCTGTCGTAAAAGTGTCCCGAAATGGGAGGGAACCATTCCAAGGTGACGGAGTTGTGATGCTGCTCCACCACCTGAGGGGGCATCGGCACCGGCGGAGGTCTGGAGGCAGGTTGCCACGTCTGGTAGACCAGGTCCAGGTAGCAGTGCATCCGAGCCACTTGATTGAGGGTGAAGGAGTCGGTGCAGGAGTCGTCTGTGGGGAAGACAAAAATAGTCGTTGGCAGGAGGATCGGAAGTGGGACGGGCTCCCCCGCGCTACGATGGCTGGTTACGCGTGGATCTTCGATGAATTCGACTGCCGAAGGCACCTCAACACTTCCAAATAGATGCCTCAGTTTTTCCGTCACACACAGTTGAGCTCATTCCAACTGTGTGACGAAGCGAAACAGCAGCACCGAGGCACGTAAACAGTCTCTCAGATGAATTTAGTCTTCTTCGAAATGAGTTCCTTGTGCAGTTTGAAGGATGAGCTTCCAGCGAATAGCAGCCCAGAAGAACAGTTTACCTTGACATAAATTGTGATTTACTGGAACAATTATTCCCAGCAAATCCGCCCCCCCCCAAAAAATCTGCACTTGAACAAATAAACGCCCTTTAGCCAACGATACTCGAATCTCACATTTGCTAGCAACTCATTACGCTCATCACCCACGTTTATTATTTTTTCAAATGATTTTCCACTGCGATGCTTTCAAGCGCGATCTCCCCGACTTCACGGTAGCCATCTCGAATCCGTCTCAACACTTTCGGTGTTGCAAAATGAGCCGCCTGTTCCACAAGCGTTTCCGAGGTAACGCCACGTGAAAACAAACAAGCGCAGTATCCTTACCTGCGTAACTCATGTAGTTGTTGAAGGGCGTGTGCGTGAAATGCGGAGAGCCGCAAGTTTCGTTTCCCGGCTCGGGATCGTGGCAGCCTTTGTACTTGGGCGTGGGGTTGGTGTCGGCACACAGATCGCCCGTCTCCATGGAAGGCTCCGTCTCCAAGCAAGCGTCGTTGCACGACTCGATCTCCGAGATCCCTCGAAAGACGTGGTAGAGGCCCAGACTGTGACCGACCTCGTGAACCATGGTGTCGGTGTGGCCGAATGTGCCGTAGAAGGACGGGTTCAACACAATCCCACCTGGGAGAGGGAAAAGATTAAAAAAAAATAATAATAAAAATGAGCCCAGGAGAAATTATTTAAACTTTTTGCACCAAAATGTGTTGATTTGTTTATTTATTTATTTCCAAGCGGGCAAGTGAAAATGACCATCTGAAATAATATGGTTGCACAAGTGTGCACACCCCTCTTCAAATGGGGGTGTCAATCACGTTCAATCTCAGGTTCAAATAGGGTTAAGGTTTTTTTGTTTTGTTTTGTTTTTTTTGTCTCCACACATTTTTTTTTCTCCACTAAAGAGAAAAATCTCAGACCTCGCTGACAGTTTGGGCTTTCGTCAGAGCTGTCAACACTCCCTTTGCGTGACGTGTCTCAAAATCGCTGCTCGGGTTGGGAAAGCTTCCAAATCAAGTTATCCTGACCCGACCCAAGTCTGCGTTCCAACCCATCGCGCCATTGAAGTGTGTGGGAATAATGTTAGGCCTCTTGCCCCTGTTGACGGAGCCATCGCACCTCCTTTTCTTATTTGCTCCCGTTGACTGTCTTCACTGTGTTCGGTGGTCTATTTACCGCCTCAACGGTTCCTTTGTACCCTTCTACTGACACCTTTGACCAATGAAATCTATCTCAATGTGTGACAGCTCTCTGCAGACAATGACCTGTGCAGGTATGTCGAGAAAAGCCTACTAGAACATCTGAAAATGAACTGTGGTTACATGTTTTATTTATTTATTTTTTTTATTTTAATCAAATGAGTTGCACAGATTTGAGGACACGTCAATATTGTCAAGCGTGTAGACTTTGGATATGCACCGTCAGCGGTGTGTGTGTGTGTGAGTGTGCGTGTGAGTGTATGTGCATGTTGGCGTGCCATCTGACCTAAATGCGTGAGGGCTTCTTTGTCCCACGGCCAAGTGGCAACCCCCGCTAGATCTTCATCAGAGGAGTTGGCAAAGAAAACGTTCAGGTGAGTCGAGCCGTCCAATTGCAGGATCTCTTTGAGCTCCTTCACGTCCAAATAGGCTCTGGGAAATGTCGGGGGGGGGGGGGAAGCACACAGGAAGGAAGTTGATTACGTGCAAATCGGTAAAGCTGAAATATCAAGTTGGAATGTTCAATATTTTGCAAACACAATATTTTTCTTTTTTCTTTTGCCTTCGGAACCCGCCGGCACACGTGCTCAATTGCATAAGAGCAACACAGATTGTGTGAACGTACTCTGAATTTACGAAACACCTGGCCGGGGAACTTGAGCAACAAATGGCGTGCACCAATCTCATGAATGAATGGCGTTCAATAAACATCGATTTAAAAACGCTGGGATGGCGTTCCAACTTGATAACGCCCTCAGAACTTGTCATCCTCGCTATTGCACCCTTGTGTAATCGCGAGCAAATTGGACAATGTCAAGGCTGTCGTCGGAGAAGCGCAAGCGGCCAATAAAGAGAAAGCCAAAATGCGAGCGAGGGCCTTCGTTTCCCTTGTCTGTAACGCCGCTGATAGCCAAGCCGCAACGCCTCGTGAACATCATGGCGACACATGTTTCACGTTGGGAAGACAACCAGTTCAATAAAACATTTGCTGCTATTATCGCGTTTGATTCCCGAGCTCTCCCGAGGCCTTCTCCGTTTCAACAAGCCACCAATTAATGGAGCGCACGGAGAGAAATATGTTCTTCCGGCGTGCGGCCCAGCGATGCGTTCCGGGGAGGGGAAAAAAACAAGCGGCGCTGATAACTGCAATCATTCAGCGCCGCGATAGGTTTCCGCCGCGGTCTAACTGTCACTCCTTTTATGAACAAATTCAAGGCTGGCCGCCGGCCCTGGCGGGCGGCGTCCGCGAGCTCAGCCACATCACTAATCAGTGTCAATAATCTGTTGCATCTGCTGGAGTTGGGTTTTTTTTTTTCTCAATACAACACAAAACACAACGGACAATACATGGTCACAAATTGCGCCGCGTTTTAAGTTTTGACCTAGTTTGTGTGATCCGCTCGCCTGCTATGACCAGGGTTTCGGTTTATAATGTGTGTTCTTGGATCATAAGATTAAGTGCGACAACAATGAGACTCCAAAAAAAAAAAAAAAAAAACCCCAAAAAAACCAACATGGCCGTTTACAGCTGGGAAACAAACGTAATTCCAAGTAAACGGTTCCGACCCTCTGGTTAAATGTGGGCTCAGTGGTGAAAATAATGCAGCATAATCTCTCACTGGAACAAATAAAGTGCACGCCTATGGGTAGTTTTTCTAAATGGTTGCTTGTGTTTGTCCGTTTACACATTAATCGTCTGCGGTTAAGTGTCGGAATCTTTGCGGATGAAAGTGAGAAGCAGGAAAATACGACGGGGGAAAAAAATGTGATGTAATCGTGTACACGGTGATTAAATAATTCTAAGAACTGCGAACTGAATCTCACTGGCTCAACACCAACCTTTTTTTTTTTTTTTTTTTTAAAAACATGAAACCACCAATTTCTTCATTAAATTCACTTCGTGCTCTCTGTGTTAAATTTGTATTTCTCTCTTTTGCACCACAACACTCTGCGTATCATTTATTCCATTTGGCGCTCTAAAAACTTTTGCCAGGCGCGTGATCATGTTTTTTAGTGGAGAGTTCCACATCTTCCAAAAATTTGCAACAAAAAAAAAAAAAAAAGAGGAAAGTGTCTGCATAAGATATTAAAATCTAAAAGCTGCCCGGCGTCGTAAATGTTCAATGTCACCTTCGAGGAAGCAATTTAAAAGTGGCCAACGGTGATGTTTGGCAGCGTTTTTGGAGAAAATAAAACCCGTGAGAAAATTGTCCCTCCTGGCAATTCGGCGAAGGTTTGAACCCAGAGACATTGAATAGATTATATCGTCGCAAAGTTTGTTGCATGAATTGGACAAATAAAAATAAATAAATAAAACGGAATACGCAGGTTATCTTTCTCGCCCATATAGAGGCAGCATAGCGATCAAAGCAAAGTGTACTTTTGAATTACTTGTATCCAAACAGTATCTGTCAGCTGCCTGCTTCCAAAAACGACTGTGAGCCAGCCACCCAGATTTTTTATTTTATTTTATTTTTTTACATACGGTACAGCTGAGCTTCTCCGCCCACGACTTGGCAGGTGGACTGGACTAAGATCATCCATTTCCAGGAAACGAGTGGACTACACTAAGCAGGAGCTGCCTTTCTTGTCTCATTTCGAACCCCAAGCCACACTCGACATTGGCGACGGAGGAGATGAGGGCGGAGCGTTGCAGTGGCCCATTTTATGAAAGACGAGCGTCCCCCCCTTCAACATGGACAAAAATCAGCCAGACAAAATGTTGGGCGACAAAGTTTGCCTTGAGGTGGCGTGTCATGTAAAGGAACCCGCTGACCTTCAAGGGACAAAAATAATGCACAATGTGTCTAGTTGAAGGAATTTCCCAACAATTTGGGATCGGTCAAAGGCTTTGACTGAACGACGTTCGAGAGCAAAAATTCGACTTCATTTCGTCAGGTTGATTTAATAAGCAGCCGCGGTCATTCGCACATTGGACACACATTTGGCGTCTCGTACAAAGACGAGAATGATTTAAGGGTCCTCGGTGTGCATTCATTTCTGCAGAGGCGCCCATATGCTCTAGATTTCGAGCTATTGTCTGATACTCTCGCAAGAAACGACGCTTTGATCAGCTGCCGCTTTGCCGAGCCTGCGCGAGTGTTTGTCACGCACAAAGAGTTTTTGGAGCGTTCACTCCGTCTTTGTGCCCGTCCTTTTTTTACGTCTTCTTCTAATCTCCTTGCCAATGACCCTTACCCGGCTTTACTCCGACCCTGTCGCTCTCCCTCTTTGGAGCCTCGTCACATGGGGAAGTTGGAAGGGTGGCTGCGAGGGATCCTTTGGTGCGAGATGCAAGGATGCGTCAAACTCGCGCCTTCAAAGCTTTTAAACGGGAGATGATGACTTCATCCATTTACACCCATGTATAATTCATATAACGCCGTAAATTTGCCTCGTATGCATTCAGCAGAGGAAGCCCGGAGTCAGCGAAGGGGCAAGCCGGTGCGGCCGCGGCACTCCGGTGGCCGATAGAACTTTCATATTCCGAGTGGGTTAACACCGCAGCTCTTAAACCCCGTCGTTCATCTCCGCTTTTATGACAGGATCCCATCGCTCGTCCTCAACCTTCGGGCCCACGAATGCACTCTCACGCGTCGCAGTGCTCGACAACCCAGAGAGAACTTTCGGGCGTGATGACGACAATAACAACCGTAAGGGTTTAACGGGACAAAGGGGCCGTCAAAAGCGTCCCCAAATCTCTGAAGTGGTCGCTCGTAAGCCGGCGCTGGAGTGAAGGCTCTCAGAATCTTCACCGCTGCCTTTCCGTGACTTAATGACAGCCGTCGAGCCAGAGCAGAAAGCGGCGAACTCCCCGGTGCGGCTTGTTTTTTTTTTCAAAATACATAGAATCTAACGACAACCGAGTCGGCCTAATGGTCTCGAATGCAGGAGGTCTTTTCCCGACAAGCACCCCCCCCCCACATCTACCCCCGCCTCACTGAAAGCGCAGGTGAAATCTCAACAACAGGTGTTTTTATAAGTGCGCTACGACTTTAAAGGGGAAGTGCAAAGTCCTGGTATTTACGAACAAGCACTCCATTATGTTTTATGGGACGGGGCTTTAATGGTTTAGACGACCAACTGTAAAACACCCAAGTCAAGGGCCCGGGAGATTAGCTGCCTCCACTGAACTAAATACAGCGGGGAGAGGGAGTGGAGCAGAGAAAGGGTGGTCCATCCATCAATATGCCACGCCGAGAGGTATTGACTCATGAGGAGGAGAGGCAGAGGCCGAGGGAAAAGGGATGACCTATTAGCCTCTGACAACGCCGGGCCAGAATTTCATTTCCCAAAATGAAAAGCTTTAACGTTCGTCTTTCATTGGTTTGGGAGGGACGTCCAGGTGCTTCGGTCGTCAAAAACTACAACAACAATTAAGAGCAGTATATGACGCTTCCAATACAGGATTGAATATTTCATGGATGATTCATTGGATGGGGGAGTGGGGGGGGGGAGGGGGAGAATGTTTGGCATTTGGAAAAAAAGCACCATGGGATAATATCAAATACCGGCAAAAAGCCATCAAGAGGCTTCTAAAAAAAAAAAAAAAAAAGGATGAGAAAGCAAACGCGACGATATTTCGCAAGACTCGTTTGCAGCGATTGGAGAAGGAGGTCATGTTTGCGATTTGCCTCCTTCTTACGTTGACCCGACTTTTAAAATCAGGCAGCGGCGATGAGGAAATGGAAGCCGCAGTTACTGTCTCCCCGCGATATAAAGTACATTGCTCATTGCGGGATTACTTTAGGTGGAGGTCAAAGCAGGCAAACTATCCGGAGAGCATACCAGACACGTCGCATAATCACAAAACAAAGCACGCAGTCACTTGAGCGAGATGATTCTGAATGAGAATATGGCTCCTGTTTTTTTCTTACTTTCTGGTATGCGTCAAACCCCCACGCCCACATGTCAAATACCAGGGAGATTTGGACAGTGGAAGCCAGTTGTTGACATCTAAATCAAGCAGATTCTCCGCCGCTTGATGAATGGGCTTTGAACGATGACTAAGCTGGAAGGGATGTGAAGCCCACCTGCTTTTACTCTCCCGGTGTTGTTAATTAAATGTCATTATTTTGCTATTTAGCGGTCATTTCAAACAAAAGGAGTGAGGCGGACGAATGCTACTCCCAGCTTCGGCCGTGATTGAAACCAGGCACCTTTGGTCGCTCTCTTCACACTATTACGACGCTTTAAACGATGATTTAACACTTTGACTAATGATGACAAGCCCCTGCTAGGTCCTCAGTCAAGGCTACTGTCCTTTGTATACCCCGAACCTTAAAAAAAAAAGTATTGGAAGACAGGCAGAGGCCTTTTTTGGGTTTTTTTTTTTTTAAATGTCAAATATTTATGATCTCTTCCAGCTTTTAGCCACCGTTTACAACCCACTATGACCTTATAACAAAAAAACATAATATTTATGTGTACTCAAAAAGCGACATTGAATACCACAACCACAATCCCCGACGTTCATGTGCCGTACACCTGGAAGAAACAAAATGGATCCACACAAGTTTCTCCACTGTTATGCACTGGAAAATTCAGCCTCCCGTGTTTAAGGACCCCTCACCTGCCTCCGAAGGAAACACGTCTGTGCGGTTTCCTGGGGAGAGCGCTATGTCTAGAATAATTTCCATTGCTACAAGCGAAAGTCATTCTGGTCCCCCCCTTGCCTGACCTCTATTTGCCTTTACAGTGTTTACAATCTCACTCTTTCCGAATCAACTGCCGCCTCCAATCAAGACGGCTTAATTAGGACCACTGGCTACAGGAAACAAAGTAGAAAAATGTGGGGGAGACTTGTTGAAAAATGGATACATATACACACACGCACACACACACACACACAGGCACAAAAAAAAAAAAAAAGATCCGTCTGGCCGGCGCGTTTGCTACCAGGAGAGTCATCACGTAGCATTTGTTTTGCCCCGCTTGTGTGTGGAACACTGATTGAAGCGGGCCGAGGTAAGATTGGACGAGCCGCCCCTGGAGGATTTCTCAGGCCACACAGGCTGGGAGTTGAGTTACAACTCAGCCGCAAACCAAATGGTCAGGAAGCCGAAGGACGAGACTGCCAAGGCGATCTTGCGGGGCGGGCGCAGCGAAAGATTTGCCTTTTGATTAATCGAGGAATGAGAGGTGTGGATTTGGTCTCCTGAAATTATTTCATCGTGACTGGTAGGAAATCAAGCAAGAAACGTTGCGGTGATGGACTCGACGAGATTTGCGGTCGTCTTACTTGTGCGGAGAGGAGCGGTTGAAGCACGTCTTGGTCACATCCGTTATGTCGGGGTTGCAACAGTCACCGAGGTCGTAGTAGAAGTTTTCCCAGTTACATTCCGGGTCACACACGCCGTTGCCCTGCTTGCTCTCGGGGCAGCGGCTCCGGTGGCCCGACACGCAGTCTCCCGCGTCGAAGCCGGTGAGCGGATGGTTGCATTCGGGGTCGCAAGCATCGTCGCCCACTTTGCTGATGTCGCAATTGGCGAGAATCAACCTGTTGCGGAGGGACGAGTTGGTGATGTTGTGAATGCTGAGCTCCCAGCTGATGTTGTAGGGACCGAAGGCGTCATTCAGTTGCTGGTGTTGCAAGCTGATTTGGTGGTCCGACACGGTCGGCTTGGTCCGCGTATCGTCCCAGATATTGATCACGCGGTAGCGTACTTTCTTGGAGCGTCGGAAGCTGGAGAGCAGGTTGTAATTTTTGATGACCTCGACATTGTCGCAAACCGTCTGGCCGCAAACCGGAGGCTCGAGCGTCGTGTCTAATAATCCTTCCGCATTTGCTCCGCCGCCCTGGAAGCCCATCCGTCCGCCTCCCCTCTGCTCCGGCTGAGGGAAGCTACCGTCTTTCACGGTCAGCCACTTCCTGCCCGGGTGCTCAAAAGTTTCCCGTATGACCAGCTGAGGTAGATCTTGCGGATCCTCGTTGCCCTGCATGTCCCTGATAATCTGCCTCTGCCCTCGAGCGTGCCTCCACAGAGCCACCCTCTCCACCGCCCCCCTGTAGTTATGATTCAGTGCGTTGCCCCCGATCATCAGCACTTTGCACTTTTTGGTCAGGTGACTGAAGACGTCACCCGATTGCTCGCGACTCACGCCGACCTGGGCGCCGTTGACGAAAAGTTTCATGTAGACGCCGTCGTAGGTGACGGCGAGGTGCGCCCACTGATTTGGGACGTAGCGTGCGTTGGAGTGGATGACGGTGGCCTTGTGCGCACGATCGGTCTTGAGGGAGAAGAAGAAGCGAGGGTCTCGGTTGCCATGTTCGCTGACCGATTGGATGCCGAGCAACCAGCCTCGGTCGCTGGAGGCGTAGAAACATTTGTCGTAAAGGCCTGGGGAGACAACAGAAGAAAACGTTAATATGTGTATTCGCTGAGCGAACGTGAAGGGTCGACCCGTCTCCAAGTCTGCATGTTCTGGCAGTCTGTCACTTCCCAAAATCGTTTCTGTGGCGCGTCAACGGTGCGAGATAACTGTTCGTCTAATTTTTTTTTTTGTTTCCAGTTGTACATACATCCATTTTCTACACAGCAAAATTTTTTAATGGTCACAGCAAGCCTAAAGCCGATGACTTTGGGCAAAATGGAAGACGACACCATGGACTGGTCATCGCTCAATCACAGGACACATTCAGAGACCAGCGACCTCTCACACTCACATTCAACACAGTCACTAAGTGGGAATTGAACCCGTGCTGCCTGCACAGAAGTCAGACAAGTGAATTGTCTCACACGGGAACATTTTAACCGTTTATCCCAAAAAGGTCGCAATGACGATTCTTGCTAGCTTGGTCCCTGACGGTGACAAAAGGCAACACTTCTCCCCACTGTGGCGTTATCCAAGGACGTCTTTATGGAAGACGCCAAAAGGTCCTGTTATTCTTATAGTGAGAGTCAAGTGACTCGCCAGAGTTAAAAGACATCGATACTCAGGTGGAGAAAAACTCACAGCAGCTGCTCCGGCCTGCCATGTTCGAGCTTGAGATATTTGGCCGCAACACAATGGAGTCTGTTAGCAGGAGGGAGTAAGCGTGGTACAAATATGTCTCTGCAGGCAAACGTGAAGCATGCAGAGATTCCACGCAGATTTGAAGAGGGGATTTGTCCAAATAGAGCTGTGGATTTGGTCAGATATTGTGGTCTTGTCTTATCCGTCACGCAAGGCTATCCGCAGAGTCAACGTGATCACCCACCAGAACACGAGGGAGCGCCGGGACATGCGAGAACAGTCCGCCCCGCCAAGATCCTCAATAAAACTCAACTCAGTCGTATACGTTCGTAAAAGTCGAATATATGTAAGACTCGCGTAATTGTTATTTCCAGCTGTCGAGATCGGAGCGCAGATGCATGAGTATGATTTATTTTTCTTCCATATATCTGAGGGCGTGTTGTCCTGGAAATTGGGTTGAAGTGCATGTTTGGCTTAGGGAAACTCCATGGAAATCTCTCTGTATAGGCTTTTTTCGTGAACACTGAGTGCATTTAAAGTTGTTAGTGTAAATGTCCCTTGCCAGCTAAGTAGCCAGAAAAGACCAGTTCTCTGCTGAGGCCTTGTTATTGTAGAGGCACCAAAACACCTTTTTCCTGTTTCACTTGGACCATGTGTGTCAGCTCCAGCATGGTAATGTGTTTTCACTTCTTAGGGGGATCTCTGAATGCTAACTGTTTGTTTGTTTAACGCTTGTTGAGGTACGTATGTGACCGGCGCACACGTTCGGGTCCACGAGGGTTCAACGTGAATGCCAGTTTGTGGGCCGGGCTGCTACATTTCGGAAAAGATTCAAAGGCACCTTGGCACCTTTTTGGGGGACACTATCAGAGGTCTTAAGCGGCGTTGAGTGGAACCGGGACTCTCATTCCGATTCTCCCAGAACGGTTCCGATTTTAAAATGTTGGTGCTAAATTTTGATTCTTTCTTAGTGGCACGGAAGAAGCAGAAATGAAAAAGGGCCAATAGAAAACGCCCGCGCGCGGCGCGCAGCCCCTCGTGCCGCCAAAGCGACGGCGCGTGTGCACAGCAACTCGTCCCCTTTGGCCTTTTCTGTCAGGCGGCCCGACCGCCAACTCCCCACGGGCGCCTGCGCCGGGCACGTGTGGGCCGCGGCAGCCACTCTGGACGTGCGCCAGCCCCTTGCCGATGACCTCCCGAGCTGCGCAAGTCCCAGAATGCACAACGGCCACAAAGGTTTTGTTAGCAGCGACATTGATTAGTGCTCATGCTGTAGTTGGAATCATGAAGTTAACATTAGTACGTGTAAGTGTTCCTGAAGCGGCATATTCTCCCCTGCGCCTCAGTCAAAAAATATATACATATATATTTTGCCTGTGCAGATTCATCGACTTCAGTGTGTCACTTCACGCACCTTCAAATGAGGACGTTCCCTGACAGGGAGGCACACCTGGCTCATTATATCCCCCTCGACTGCCCAATGCATATCGAAAAGACATTATGACATATATTTCTGACCTGATTTCATCAGAGGCTAGTTAGCCAAACGTGATTTTTCTACCGGGGTTTGCTGGCAACCAGTTCAGGGTGTACCTCGGCTCGTGCCCCAAGACAGCTGGGATCGGCTCCAGCACACCCCGCGACCCTCGTGAGGAGAAGCGGATTCGAAAATGGATGGATGGATGGATGGATGGATACTTTTCTAATGTTTACCTCTCACTTATTCTCAAAATGAATGGCTTCAAGTAACATGTTAAGGTGAATAGTCATCATAAAAGGAATAATCAAACCCTCTCTCAACTCGCTCTTCCCACATCGATCGGGCCGCCTCTGGCTCGTGGTGAATGTTAACTTTGATCTGGTTCTCATTAGAGAGGCGAGCGGCTTCAGGATGCATTCATTATCTTGTTCATTCAATGGACTTATGTTCCAAAAAAGAGAGAGACGATCCGGGTTCAGCGTCAAGGTCAGGCCTGAGGTGGATGACGCTCACCGTCTTTTCACTCGGTTGGAAGGAAAAAAAAAAAAAAAAAAAAAAAGCCGTCCATCTGTCTGCCGGTGCACTCGAGGCTAAAAGGTGTGCTCCAATGCTTGCAGGGCTCCTCGTGTAAACAACTGTCATAATTTCTGCCATGCTCAATTAATCTAACACGAGGATATTACTACTAGCGCCTGCTTTCATGACTCCCCTGGGTAGCACACCCAATATTCGAGTCCCATCAAGCCAACTCTAGTCACAAAAACAGGACATAGCTACCAACAGGTTAGACAAAAGTACTTGGATACCTGACTTTGAAAGTGAGTTAAAAAAAACAAAAAAAACCAGAAGAAACAGGAGTACACATATTTGATCCTTTTGTGCTGGTGACGTGGTCTATGATTCTTTGAATATTGTCCCGAGAATGTCTGGGCGCGCTCCAAAGTGTACGTTTGGGATGAACGGCAAGCGCAACCGGCGTATGTTTCCCATGATATACGTTTTTGTCGGCGCACATTAAGGGATTTGCACTCGTTCCAAAGGCCGCCTTGCGTTTGACTGGGTCCAATAAAAGCACCCTCGAGAAAACAAAAGGCTCGAGAAAGTGAATCAGCATTAACGGAGCGGCGCGCTACAAAGAAACACGTCGGCTTTGAGCGGACAAACAATGAAGCGTGTTGACTTTGTCACCCGACGAGAGGTGAAAACCTTTTCTTCCGAACGCCAGTTTCCCTGAAGGATGATGGAAAATTCCAGCGATATTTAATCGAAAGTATGAACAAATAAAAAAGATATTGATGATAAAAATGTCATGACATCAGATATTGAGACTTTAAACATTTAAATCGGCTGTCAGGCTTGAATATTGGAGACTACTTCTTGGAGTCTCCGCATTTGCGAGTCTGCCAAGAAGGGTCAGTTTAAAAGGGTTTCGGGTTATTGGACCCTGACAGCTTTTTTTTTTTTTTTTTTTGCACCGTAACTTTTTATTGTGACATTGACATCCCATTAAGGTCCTTGGCGGCGCTCATATTCACTCCATGGCGAAACGAATAAGAATTCCGTTTGAGATTGTGATCGCTGATGTCACACTCGACTCCTGTTATAAAGGCCATTATGCATTCCGTCTTTGGCTTGGAGAGCGATTGCAATGTTTACACCGATAGAAATCATACGATTGAGATGATTTAAAAATAAAAATAATAATAATTCTTCCTGGGATACTCCACAGCGATCATGCCTTTAATATACGTCGCCTAAATGACCTCCTTGTACTCGGAAAAGAGGGTGAAAAAAATGATACGCAGCCGCGCGGGGTGAGTAGGGAGGTTGATCGAACACATTCTTCTTGGCCAGGAACGGTCGGACGCTCGAGGCGTTGCGAGCGGGCGTGTTGATGGGGTGATAGGTGCAAGTTGTGCCGCCGCAACTTTCGTGCGGTGAATAAAGCGAGTTTTCGTTGAAGATGTGCTGGTTGATTGTCTAGCCCACTGTGAATGGGAACTTAGTTCTGGCACACAAGCATTCTCACTCACACAATAGGCTATGACAGTTTTCCAATATACCTTACATGCAAGAATGTGAGAGGAAGCCAGAATATCCCGGAGAAAACCCAAAATTCGTGCAGGATGGATATTGAAACATTCAACGTCAAAACTGTGAGGCAGACATGCAAACCACGAGTACGCCGTGCCGGAGTCTTTGCTTGAGACACTTGGGAATCTCCGACTGACATTTAAAATATTTTTCTTCCCAGTATGACAGTTTTTTTTTTTTTTTTTTTTTTTTGTGGTAATGTGGTAATGATTGCCTTCATCTGGTTCGCACCAGACACGAATGCAACTAAAGCACCGGGTAGTAGTACATCCGTTATCTCAGCAAATATCAGCTGATGTCTGCATGGAAATCTCCCTCAAGAGAATCCTGGTTTGCCTTACCATTTATTTTCTTCTTCCCCTCCCCGATGCGGGACAATGCAACATGACCCGGATACGGGGCTAATAGGCCACAACAAAGTTTGCATAACATTTGGATACAGAACTTGATGTTCTGATTGTGCGTATGAGCGTAACAGGATTTTTTTTTTTTTTTTTTTTTTTCAAGCTGGGATCAATTCTGACCACATGTAACAATCTTAGCTGTACTCAACTGAACAAGAAGACAAAACGTACCCGAGATTTGATCTGTTGATTGGTCACGCATGCCAATCGACAGTATTTGGACGACCAAAATGATGACTTTGCCAGCTCTCGAGTCAGAAAGGAAAATACCCCTCTTAACAAGCCCTTCGTGTACAATAAATAACGTCTACTTTTTGGTATGCGTTACCACAGGGAAACACACTGCATTAGGGAAGGGACAAGAGGTGTGAGTGCCACATGCTACTCAATAAACAAACACAGTGCAGCTCTGCCTCTGGCGAGTGTACCTCATGGCTACCAATCTGCTTTTGGCAGTCGGTCAAACTTGGCCAACAGTCGCCAAGCCTCCTTGCTTTCCCGGCCCCTTGGGAAACCTCAAAGCCAACGCTAAGCTACATGCTAAGCTAATTTGTATCGCAGGGGCGGGCAAGTCAGTCCAGTCCGTCAGTCATCATTCTGTCATTATTTCAGGCCCAAACAGTCTGTAAGCGGGTGCGACAGCCAATCAAAACAAAAAAACAAAAAAACATGTATTGTGGTGATTGGTGAAACAAAAATCAATATGGGACAAGTCATTACAGTCTGTGGGACTGGAAGATATACAGCACTGTTTTATAGTTTTTGTTTTTTTTAACTCGAGTCTGATAGTGCTGTGCCTGCGTGTGGCGCAGTTAGTACGCTCTTGATGCCAATTGGCTGTCGCCGCCGACGATGGACGGCCTGGGCCGGCCTGAAATAATGATGGGATGATGACTGACGGACTACCCACCACGATTATATCGCACAGTCTACTGTCAAGTCTTCCGTTACATGGTGCAGAGCAGCTCTTTTCGGACTTAATCTTCACCTCCATAACAGCAGTGAACCGCTCTGAATGGTATAAATAGAACGATAAAACGGCAAACGGCAACGTGTCAACAGCTACACACTGTTAACACACTGCAAAAATCTGTAACCCAGGGAATGACCTCACACGTGACCAATTTGGACAAACTTTTTGCTGTATGTTTAAACATTTAAACTGTTAAATATGATATATATATATAAATATATATATATATATATATACATCTGGTCTGCTGGGAGATGGAAAGCACAGCTGGTGCTCATTGGTAGAGCCAATTTGTCATTGTAACAAATGAGAAAACATGACAACAAATGACCCAAAATAAACCTGTGTGCTTATTTAGGCTTGCTGAGAATTCCCGCCAGACACTGCGGTAAGTCTCCACAGTCTCCACATTGCGGGAGTGACCCTGTCCGCTCGGATTAAAAACTGTGTGATCCATGAGTGTTTTGAATGACACGGAATGGGTTTTTTGGAGTTTCCCCGCAGCCAACATTTTTTTTCTATGGAACCTATCCTCGACTATTCACTGAAAAACTCAAATATTTGCATATTTTTGTGCTCATTTTGTAACACCCTAAGATGCTAAACGATGGCGGCAAAGCCCTGGCTAATATTAAAGGAATTGGTGTCAAGGAAATATTGTTGAAGTGATATACTGAGTGACTTTTTCGAGTTTAGCCCGGGTTGTTAGTGGAAGTTGGCGCATGTGCATGTCCAGGCATTTTTCTTCTACATAATTTAAAGATATTTATTTCAAAAGTGTAATACAGTGACCAGAAAAATCTGTTCTTCTACACCTAAATCATCCAAGCATGCTTTATAATGGATTCATGAATCCACACAGCGCATCCCACGACTCGCCCAAAGACAATGAGGTGACTTTTTATTTCTGGCCTGTCTGATTTCACGCACGGTTTCCTCCAACTTTCCAAATGAAAAATAACAACATATGTAAACAGGTCAAAAAAAAAAAAAAACTTGAGAAGAGAGAGGGAGAAGAGCGGGAGAAAGGAGGGGGGGGGGTGCTGGGGACACATGGAAAGGAGAAAACTGCAATGGTCAAAACAAGCCAGTCTAGAAAACAGCTGCTGCAAACAAGCCCCGTGGATCAAAACAAGGGGATGGGGCATTTGCCGAGGCCTGAATTAGATTTAAAAGATTAGGCTTTATTGGGATTGTTTGATCATCTTATTTGCTCTCTTTTGGAGCCCCCTCCTGGTCTCCCCCACCCCACCCCATCCCGGCATGGCAGAAGGCGACAAAGTAGTGAGAGATGGCAGATGAAAAAACAATATTTGTGTTGGAATCAAGTTCGAATTCTATTCGGTTGCTCTTTTAAAGGTGCGAAAGTGTATCCTGCACTGCCTCCCAGGCCATGTGTGTGATTAGTATCATCATTAAATGCCACCACAAACTCTTACAATGCCCCCCACCCCAACACCGCCTTTTTGCAAAGCATGCCAACTGGCTGCTCTCAAAAGTGTACTCTGCAAACAACACACAACACCGTGATTGTTTGTGTGTGAAGTCAGACACAGATAGAAATAAGTAAATTTGCTCATATGGTGGAGGCAAAGTCCCACCAAAGCGTGCTGCATGCGAATACGCGCGAGGAGGTACCGGGTTCATTCCAGTTCAGTTCGGTTCAAAGGCAGCCAAGCAGCCATCTGCACAAGCAGGCAAAGGCAGTAGGTAACGTGTGGCGCGACGCTCCCTGTTGGCGAGCCGAGGTAGCGCGTGTCGTCGTGCACCGTAAATTGCTTTCACACCTCGACTTTTGGTGCCGCTTTCAACGCACGGCTGCAGATCCGAGTGGAGAACCCGCCCCGCCCCTCCCCTCCTCTCCCGCGCGCCCCCAGAAAGTCCACCTCCGCACCCCGATGCATCATCATCATCATCATCATCATCATTCAACTTGATCAATTTCAAAGCTTTTGGGTTGCGTGGAGGGGGATGATCAGGCTGAGCGCGGTGCGTCAAAGTGCGCAAAAGGCGCTCAATCCTGCTGCCGATCGTTTGAAATAACGTCCAAAAACGCGCGACACGCGCTACATATCAACTTCTCGTGTCGTGCTCGCAGCGCCAAAGTTTCGGTACCATTACATCATAGTTTTAAAATAGCCAAGTGGGCTTTTGGAGGAATCGCCTCCGTCTGAACGCGCGGCGACACCAGCTGACGCGCTAAATCTGCTCCATCCGAGGCAAGCTGCGTGCAAGTACGCTGCCCTGCCACGAATGATGCCAAATTGTCATTGGGCGGCTCGGATTAAGTGGCATCAACTGCAGCAAAATATGTCAATGTATCAAATAAGGGAATCAAGTCACACGATGTTCCTTACCTGCTATAACGGTTGGTGATAGCTGACCTCCCTCCGGCTTGATCCACATCTCAAGTGTGAAGTTTCCTCTGGGGATCTCCACGCCGGGCTTGAGCCGGAGCTGGTCGCCCCTGCCGGTGAAGTAGACAGCCTTGCCCCGCTCGGGGGAGCTCAGCTCCGGCTGCGAGGAGGAGCGCCGACGCTGGCGGAGCCCCCGGCGCTCCAAGCCGGCCAGGGAGCGCTTGCCCCGGGGCAGACGCGTGGCGCAAGCCCCCGGGACGGCGGCTCTCGCCTCCCTCATGCGCACCAAGTCCCTCTTGGATCTGCCTTTCCGCCGCTCCACCGTTCCGCACTCTGATCCAAAACACAGGATGAGAATCACCAGGCAGGACACCCAGGGAGACGTCCAAAGTTTCATTTTTTCACAATGAAAATGGCCAACAAATAGGACATAAAAAAAAAAAAAGCCAAGTAGAAAAATATAGTCCACACTTCCTCTTCTCTTTGAAATCCTCTTCTTTTTTTGCGGTTGAAAGTGTCTAAATAAACCTCATAAAGCTTTGCTGTTTTCCCCCTTCTCTTTATAATGCGAAGCCACGACCCCCTCTCTTCTTAAGCAAAACTACTGTGGAGACATTGAGGGGACACGAGGAATATTTGATTCATGTATGTGTTCCACGGTGCCTTTTCAATGGGTCCCATTTAGCCAAAGGGATGACTAATAACTAATCAATCAAGGAGAGGGGGGTACGGCCGTTGCCCCCCCTCCTCATCCACCTCCCCCACCG
>NW_017805547.1:89622-124745 GCF_001891065.2 Hippocampus comes
TCCCACCCTTAAAAAGACATTTCATCAATTAAAAAGAGTGGGAAAGTGACAGCGAGGCAGCCACTCATATTTATTGAAAGAAATCTCCACCAAAAAAAAAAAAAAATGGAAAAGGATCCCAACTTCTTTTAGGATGCTGTGTTAAAAAAAAAAAAAAAAAAGTCAAAAAAGTTGCGGGGGAGCGGGAGAGGGGGTGCGGAAGCGCAGCATCGCCGTCCTCACGCGCGCTGAAAGCGGACACACTTGTGCGCACCAGTCGCTCCTCGCTCGCGGAGCCGGTTTCTCCCCAAGTGTGTGCGTGCGCAAGCGTGTGTATGGGTGTGTGTAGACATTCGAAAAGAACAACTCATGTTTCAAATGTTTCGGCTGTGCGTGAGAGTGTATGTGGTCTTATCACCCCCACCCCATCGCCCTCAAAATGGGAAGTCTCTCTCTTACACACACACGTACACACACACGCACACGCACACGCACGGGCACACGCACACGCAGGTAGGGAACTCTCACTGTCCACTCCATTCTGATATGATTTTTATTGTGTGTGCTGTATCCCCCTGGTGGCCACAACCGGGACTAGCTCGCCATGCAGACACATCCACATATAAAGTATATTTACGCATATTGAATTCTGGCGAAATAATGTGTTCCAAGGGCAAAACGTCACCAACATAAATCTGCACAGGCAATATTTGAAAGGCATCGTTTTAACATTCTTAAGTCAGTCATATAAGTGTAAAAGAGTAGCAGTAACCATGGCTGGTAAAATGTCAGTCAGTACCTTAAATTGTATGTTGGGATGCCACACATGGGCATCGCGTATCTAATTATTTGAGTAAATAATTGTCAAAATAAGTTAACCACTATTAGTAAAAATAAATGAAAACTCAAATGTGTATTTTTGGTATGTTTGCATGCTTTTGACATAAACTTACTCTACATTTAATGTCATTCCATAGACTTTATGCGTATGTTATCTGATGAAGTGTTCAATTAAAGGGCAAAATCCACCTCTTTTTATTCATCGGAGCGGGGGCTTATGTTAAATTATCTGAAAAACTATGAACCTCTCAACTTACCTAAGTGTAAAAGAGTAGCAGTAACCACGGCTGGTAAAATGTCAGTCAGTACCTTAAATTGTATGTTGGGATGCCACACATGGGCATCGCGTATCTAATTATTCGAGTAAATAATTGTAAAAATAAAATAAGTATTAGTAAAAATAAATGAAAACTAAGATGTGTATTTTTGGTATGTTTTCATGCTACTAGTTCAATTTTCGTGGACTTTAAGTGGATAACTTTCTTTGGACTTTACATGTATTGTCTTTGAGTAAATAATTGTCAAAATAAGTTAACCACTATTAGTAAAAATAAATGAAAACTCAAATGTGTATTTTTGGTATGTTTGCATGCTACAATTTTCATGGACTTTAAATGGATAACTTTCTTTGGACTTTACATGTATTGTCTTTTCAGCGACTTGATATGAAGTGAAGGCTATTGAAATAAACTTACTCTACATTTAATGTCATTCCATAGATTTTATGCGTATGTTATCTGATAAAGTGTTCAATTAAACGGCAAAATCCACCTCTTTTTATTCATCGGAGCGGGGCGGCCATTTTGCCACTTGGTGTCGACTCAAAATGACATCACAGCTGCGCAGGGATCACGGCTCACCTGTTTTCTAGGTACGGTCATGTGACATTGGCAAGCTGAACACTTTGGGCACTGTGATGTCATTTTCAGTCGACAGCAGTTGGCAAACTGGCCACCCTGAGTTGGATAAAAATGTGGATTTTTGCTGTTTAATTCATATCCTACAGACCCGATATTAATCGGAATTGCCGTGTTTACACTAGTGAGGGCACATAGAACGTATTATTGTCAAGGAACATTTTGACTTGACTTCCCCTTTCACATGTATTCACATACAGGGTCTTTCCATGGACTTTTAAACGTGGCGTCTTTCCATAGACGCCACGTGACGTTTCTTTCCATAAACTTCATATTTACATGTGGAGTCTTTCCATCCACTTTACAGATTGTGTTGCCACAAGCTTTAAATTAAGCATCTTTCCATAGATTTCACATGTAGTGTGGTTCTGTAGCCGTGGTGTCTTTTTCCATATAGCCCGCCTTATGGAATTTGCCTCAAGCTGTTTGTTGTGGGGGGTTGCGTGACATATCGGCATACGGAAAAGGTGTATGACCTTGAAAGGAAGAGCGAGCGATTTTAATACGGTGGCAAAATGGTAAAGGTTGTGAAATCATTCTCTTTTGGAGATTTGGCTACAGGTTTTGTTTTGTTTTTTGGGGGGCAGGGGGTGGGAGGGGGGACGGTTCTGGATTCCAAACTCCTGCTTAACGACATATGGATCAGATTTTTTCTCACCCAAGAAGTGTGACTTGCGTGACTGCAAAAGTTTGACAAAGGGCGTGTGACGACCGCAAGTGTTTTGCTGTTCCTGTCTCTGTTGGGATGTGGGAAGTGGCATCTTACGTTCTTGGTCTTGTGCAGGTGTACCTAATGTTGTGTCTGGCGTGTAACGCAGAGGGGATTCTGCATCCAGCTGTTACGCAATGAGATTGTTTTACTATCTTGCAGTGCCCCCCCCCCCCACCCCCTTTGTCCATTCAAACCCACTAAAAGGGCCTTACTCTTACGCCATCTCTCCTTATTACACAAGATCATCCGATTATTTTTAGATTCGACGCTCCAGAAATAACAACATCCATCTTTAACCTACGGGCCTAAGAGGCCTTAGGCCAAGAAGCTGCCATACCGCACACACTCAACAGACTTCACTTGCAATGTGACTCCATCGGCTTTGAATTGGGTGCCTTTACAAAGGCCTTATCCCGCAGAAACTGCATGCCGCTTTGCACGAACCAAAGTGAATCCACGATGCACGTCAGTCGTTTGAACGATGACCAAAGTCAGAATAGGACATTCACGATCGAGCGCTCCGGTGTACATCGCCCAAATCCCGCGGCGATGTGGTCGCTCGTGTTTGGAGAAAAGCGGTTGCGGCCCGCTCCCGCAATAATCCCACTGCGTCATCCGAGCCACTGTGGAGCGAACGGCAGCAGATAAATAGAAGAAAAAAAAAAAAACACAGCCTCATAATCCATTAATGCACTGAGCTTAATCTGTGACTGTTTTAAAGTGCCAACCTAAATGCTTTCATCTTTTCAAAGATTGTTGCTGATTTGACCCTGTCGAATTCCAAGTGTTAACACTGCAAGAATATCAGCGACTATCGAACTCAAACTAAAAAATATCGACAACAGGACTCTGTGTCGGCAGCCGGAACCTCACACAGGCTTCTCTTTCTAAAGAGAGTTAGAGAATAACCCATTAAACCTCTTAAAAATATAATCCCAACTACAAACTGACAGCAGCGGCTCAAACTTTCAACCGTACCGTGAAAACTGTCACGCAGAACGCCCCCCGCCCCCCTCTCCCCCAGCTCAAAAGGAAACCACTTGCCGACGAGGGCTGCGAGCGACCGGCACAGAGGTGTTGTTTGTTACTTTTAACCAATGGCAAAGATTACGAGAAATGTATACGCTATACGCACAAATCGGGTTTAATCTTTTCTAATGCTTTTGACAGCTGTCATTTTTTTTTTTTTTTTAGATGCGCTTAGCGTGGAAGGGCAGCCAGTTCAGATGGACGCTGGCATATTTATAAGGTGCGCACGTTGGACAAGAGAACGGGAAAAAGCACAACGCAACTCAAAACGGTCTTGCGAGCATCAGCGGTGGGCAGTCCGTCAGTACCGACGGAAGCTGCGTCAGTCCGTCACCGACAGACTCCCATTTTGGCTTTTTTTGGGGGGGGGGGGAGGTGCGCCCGCTCCGTCGGGACATTGAAAGGGGGTCGCGGCTCAAAAAAAGTTGGGAGAACGGCTGATCTCAACGATTATGAAGCAATAATTGGAAGGTCACATTTCAGCATTAGGGTGCTTAGCTCAGTGTGGATGTCAGCGTGTCGTTGACTCATTTCATTTCTGATTTCTGGCCTTGAATGATGTCTCCCATGAGCGTTTCCATCAGCACGTCATGATCCATTACATTTTACAGGGTTTTTTTTTTTCTTTTAAATTTCTATATTTCATCCCAGCGCCTCTGACTCCCCCCGGTCGGCCACTTGATCTTCCCTCGTCCACGTGCTATGGCATCCATTAGTCAGAACTTCCAGCTGCTGAGCCACACACACGCACACAAACACACACAAGAGGAGGCAAGATGCCACCGCGTTTTTTTAAATCCAATCCCACCGTCCTGCGTGCCGCTCGGCCTCTTGCTTGCATCTTTGAGCTTGCACTTTGAGCCAGTTTTGTCAAAGATGCAAAGGCCGCGCTACCTCAGGGGATACTTATTATTATTGGTGGTGTGTGGGGGGCGGGGGTGATTCTTGGATAGTCCTGCGAACAGTTTTGGCGACAGAGTAGATCCAAAGGTAAGCATTCGGTCTGCGGGAGGTTTCACATTTGATCAATCAAAAAAAAAAAAAAAAAAAAAAAAAACGCATGCACGCACACACACAAATTCGGAGTTTCAATGGAACTGGGCATCCAGTCAGTCAGCTTGTCAATAACACGATCACATGCCAAAAGTGTGCTTCTCTCATTGTAATTCAAAAAGAATAATGTACTCGTCTGACTTCTTGGCTCATAAAAAAGAAAAGTCAACTGACTCTTTCTTAAAAAGGACCTATAGTCAATAAATTCTTGAGATTGGACATATTTTTGTTGGTGCTTGAGCACCCCCCAAAATTGTCTAGACATGCCTAGCACACACCCTCCCAAAAATATTCAACCGCCGTTCTGAAAGAGTTTTCACTCCATTATACAAGGTGATAAATTAGCCAAAAACACCGCGTTTGCCTTCACAATGCACTTTAAGAGCTTTTCCAGTGGATGTGTTGACGGAGTATTTTGGAACACTTTTGCTTTATGCTGCTTCATTACGAAAATTAATGAGCTCACAAAGTTTATAGCCACTCCATCACGGTTAAGCAGGAATATAGACGAAGGCGTTAAGGTGCCACAGCCTTTATGGCTCTTTTTGAGGAGATCAATTGTTTCTCAAAAAGGAGAAAGTGTGATGAATTAGTCTAACAGGAATGCCCCGGCGTTCGAAAAGTCGCCGTCACGGCCACATCCTGGAGTTTGGCCGCGGCTGTTGCGAGTGAGGCGTGCAGTAAATAATATTAATCCATTATGGCTCAGCGACCACAACCAAGGCTGCTGGAACCTTGTTTGAATTGCGCTGCTTGCGGGGGAAGAATTATATGCGCGGGGTATGGCGCAGTCAGCACACCGCCGCTCGCCACCGCCACTGCCCCTCCGTCTAGACTCGAGGAAACGTCCATATGGAGATATTTAACACGCTCGTTAGCTGGCCCGCTCGAAATACACTTGCACTGACGCTCGTCCATAAAAACACAAACTCCAGCGCGTTGTTCGGACGGATGAAGTGCGCTGACGCATCCGAGGATATAATTTTTTGGGGGTGGAGGGGGTGGTGAGGGGGGCACGAGGCCACGTCGTAGCCAAGGGTGGCTGGAACAGTGAGGGCGAAAGGAAAGAGATGATTCCTCGGAACGCTTCTCGAGGTAGTTTGATCCCTTTGGGTGAGGATGAGTGGAAAATGCCTGCTAAGGTGAATGGGATATGTCCCATTGGAAGAATCCGCAAAAATAACTTGGTTCAAGGTGCACCCCTTTCAAAACATGCCCAGCATTTGGCGCACCACCATTTTCCAGCACGCAACACCCCAGAAAAAGACCTGATAAGCCTTTTCCTGGACACTCCAAAAAAGGCCGTTCCTCACAATTGAAGCCCCGCCCCCCAAAAATGCTATTCTCACGCGTTTGAACCAATGCAACATTTCAACAGGGTTGGGAGACCCCCCTCTTTCCATCCATCGATTTTCTGATCCACTTTTATCCTCACGAGGATCGCGGGCGTGCTGTCGCCTCGCCCAGCCGTCTTCAGTAGGCGGGGTATACCCTGCCAGCCAATCACAGGGCAGACATAGAGCAACAACTATCCTCGCTCACACTCACACCTAGGGACAACGTCGCATGTTCAATCTGCCTGCCGTGCATGTTTTTCTATTGTGGGAGGAAACTGGAGTACCCGGAGAAAACCCACACAGGCCCGGGGAGAACATGCAAACTCCACACAGGGAGGCCGGAGCTGGAATTGAACCTAGTACCTCTGCACTGTGAGGTTGAGAAGTGAAAAAAAAAATCTTAATTTTACAAAATGAACATTTATTACCATTAACATTTTCGTGAGAAAAGGGGGAGGAACAATTTTGACGACCTGGAAGACATTGATTCACTTTGCATTATTTCCTTTGGGAATAGGATGTTTACGAACAGATCACAAGGTCAAGCGGCTTCATGAGAAAGGTTTGTGCCAATATGTCTGCCAAACCCAACATAAAAACCATGATGCCTAATTCAAAGCACTCTCAAGTGTCCTTAAAGTTTACTATTGTTGTTGATTTTTTTTAACACTACAAAGACTTTTTGCTCAATACACGACATTTGATGCAGCCTGGTCCTGCGACAAAAGCATATTTACTCTAAACTAATGTTGATAGAGCCTGTGATTCAGATGGAATGACTCAACGACATCCTGTGAGCCACACGAAGCATGAAATTATTACAGTACTTCTTAATCCTTGGGATCAGTCAACTTTTGGAACCGCGCATCCTCTTTTAACATCCGACAAAGCTGGCATCCCTTACTCCTCAGCACAGCACAAAAAAATAAATAAAACCAAAAAAAAAAAAAGGAAATTTCCGACATTCTAAGAAATACTGAATCATTTTGCGAACCCATTCGCTGTTGATTTTAAACAAACTAGTTTGCTTTTATCCCGAGGTTGGATGAATCATTTTGACTGTGTAGATTTGGTGAAAGATTGGATTGGGGTGAGATGAACAGCTGAAGTTACTCGCCATATTTGGACAATGTGTTGTGTACTGAAGTTGAAGTCAATTTTATGTCACATTGTTGGTGGCAGACTTTGGGTCCTGGTTAACATGAGTCAAGTAACCTTCATCCAATAATTATTGCTACAACCTGATGCCATACTCAGTGATATTTTAACCATGGAGACAAACAATAAAGTGAAAATGCCACACAGAAATCAATGTATTCAAGATAGGCGGGCTGAGCAAGTGGCAACGTAAGATGGCCACCGGTGGCTTCACTTTTCCCGAAGCGGCATTGTTAGTGCATTCATATGTACGTTCGTGTCCCCACAGCACGCCTCAAAAAAGAGCGTTGCCAAACATTTTAAGTCCCAATTTGACATTCCAGCAGAGTTGGCGCACCCCCTATGATCACGGTGCACCATCAAAAAGCAAGTCGATTATGTATTCACCATCGTGACTTGTCTGAAGGGATGAAGCCCAGTAGACAGATGGTTCAGGGATCGCTAACCGCATTTAAGTTCCCGGCATCTGGGGGGGGAGAGAAAAAAAAAATGACTGGAATGTCCAGTATGCATACGGTAAACAAGGGGAACACTACGTGACATGAGAAATACGACTCCTACGCTTCGGGGTGTGCCCAGTGTGTCAACAACAGTATGTGCGTTGTTGACACGACCGCGACGGGCAGCTGTAATGTATATGCGGGGCGGAAGAGGCGGCGTCATGCCTTTAGCGGGCCGGCGCTAAAGCTGAAAAACACATGCTGTGGCATAAATAAACAATGCAGATGAGCAAACAATGGTTGCATGCTGATTCGCAGTTAACAATGCAATGCCGCACCTTAATGTGTCTGGGCCACACAATGCAAAAAGCCGATTATGCAAATTGGGGTTATCGAGGGCATGGCGATGTAACAATGGTACGAAGTTGATTGAGCTGCACTGTATGCGTGTGTGTGTGTGTGCGCGCGCAAGCCACCACTCCCGTGGGTAGCCTTCCGCAAACCCTAAAGCTTCTGATCTGAGGCCTCATTATAAGGCCCGACATCAATCGGGAGGTCAAAGGGTTGTGGCAGATCAATAAAGCCTGATCAATCAGCTCATCCTTTTTTTTTTTTCTTTCTTTTTAATGGCGTCGGGAATGATTAAACCTTGTAAAACAAACCTGCCTCTTGCCTTGCATTTCCCCCCTCATTTTGAAGGACACTGCCAAGGACTCCGACATGAACATGCGTCATCACGTTGCACCTGGAGTGCCCTCGCGTCCTCGCCACAACTGCGACACTTTGGGAGGAAAGCACACATACACACGCACGAACACACGCACGCGCACACACAAAACGTTGTTTAAGCTCATATTAGTGTATTGACACGTTACCATGGAGAGGGGAAGAAAAAAACATAAATACATCAAATAGTTCGGCGATGAGCCACGCTTACTCCCATTTGACTATAAATCATGCATCATGTACCCAAATTGCAAGCTCATTCCCTTTTCATGCCAGGCTTAGGAAAATTGCGATGATCCATTCGCTCTAATTATCAAAGCTAATAAATGGGTCATTTTTCAGCATCCTATCAAATCAAAATTGCCCAATTGGCGCCTGTGCCAGGGAGTTATTCTCCCACAGGAATAGTCATGGCCAAAAGGGGTTATAAATCATGGAAAATGAGTGGAGAGAGTATAGGATGCAAAACGGCACTGGATATTAAATCACTCGGAATTGAGCTTTTTCTTTTGAGCGATAAAATATTCAGTTCAAAACCAACAATTCGCCCGTGACAAGCGATAATGCAAAAGCCGGGAGTATCACAACGGCCCACAACAATCGGTACACTTGGGTCACTTGAATGAGATCGATGATTTAGATTCGGAAGTATTTGAACAATGACATTTTTATGCCTTTCTAAAACGTCACGGTGGATAGGAAATCAAGTCACCTCGATGTGACGTTTCACTCCTAAGGACGTGGATGAGGCCATTTGTCACGAGATAAAACTGTTTTAATTTCATACTAGATGAATGCCCAACTATTTGTGTACAAGCCATTTAAAAAAAGTAAAAGTTTCTCAACAGAAATACAGCATTTATCCTACAGAAATGATAAGCTGTCCACTGTAGCGACCGCTGTCCCTGAAAGGGTTAAATACATTGGACGGATAAAACTTCTTTCAGATTGCTGGAAAGAGAAAAGCTGTTTTGACACGGCATGGGTCCGACACGATAAGGCAGCGATGTTGGAAAATGAACATTGGTTCCAACATTTGGGGGCAGTTACAAGCTATTAAAATTTGGTATGCAAAAAAAAAAAAAAAACAGGGGGCAATGTCGGGAATATGCAATGGAAGACATTTATAGAGGAAGGGTTGAAGACCAAAAAAAAAAAAGGCAAAAGAAAGAACAGGAGGAGCAGATTGTTTGAAGAAGAGGAGTCCACTTTAACTCACGACTCATAGTAACTTCCCCGCCAAGTTACACACACTCGGTGCTGGCAATGACGCGAGTGTGTGGAGAGCAAACAAGCCTGTTTCCCTAAATCCAACAGTCCACAATGCGAATGACATGCTGCTTTTTCCAGCTGCACGGAACGTCTGGATCATGGTGGCGATGAATAAATGATAACAGTGAGATCTGTTGGGTTGGAAGTGACGGAGGTGGGGGGCTGGGGGAGGGGGGGGGTAACAACGTTTCGGGGGCTATTTATAGCACCGCCGCAGAATTTAACCTTGACCTCCTTTCGGCACAGCGGCCACGCAGTCGGGCCTCCTCCAGTCAAACGTCATTTTTTTGGACAAGTCACATAATGCCAACTCGGACATGAATTTTTTAAATGCCTCGGAAATTCCCCATCGCGGGGCTTCACTCGGGGAAGGAGTGCTGGTGGTGGATGTTTGACTTTGCCCGTGTAGTTAGCCTTCGCACACACACTTTGTACATACACGCCGTTCTATAGAAATGAACCTTTCAATTGCAAGGGACCCTTGCAGAAAACGGTGGCTGGGACAAACTACCTGTTTCTCATTGCCCTATAAGGAGGCACGGGTTCCTCCATTTGGGCTGGAGGGTCCCTGTTTACATCAGTACTTTATTTGAATGATTTATTAAACTCATTCACTCCCAAAGACGTTTTTAAACGTCTTTTCAGACTTGGTCTAGAATTGGCTGGTACTGAATGAGATTCATTAAATAAAGTGAAAGGGAAAGTCATGTCAAAATTTGTCTCCACAATGTGTTCCATGCGCCCTCAATAGTCTCAACACAGCATTCTGATGAGTACTGCATTTGTCGAACACACATGCAGAAAAATCCATCCATGCATTTCAGGGGGCGGCCATTTTGCCTTGTTCTGACACACGCTGGCAACTGAAGATGACATCACAGTGCCGTAGAGCTCAGCTTGCAAATGTCACATGACATTTTGGTCGTTACCTCAGCCCCTCCCAGGCGCTGTGATGTCATTTTCAGTTGACAGCAAGTGGCGAAATTGGCAGCGTCGTGAGACGGATAAAAACAGGCGGATTTTGCCGCTTCATCCATATTCTACAAATATCATATTAAGCCGAATACCGTGTTTAGACAAATGGGGGTGCATAGAGCACATTATTGGAAAGAACTTTCTTGACTCGGGTTCCCCTTTAAGTTGGAATTCTTATTTAACTTTTCCCACCGTGTGGAATATATGAACACATGGTCTGTCAGAGAAGTTCAGTCGCATCAACAAAGATGCATTTAAAATCGAAACTATAAGTTAGCCCTCTCAAAGTAATCCGTCTGGAGTCTAAACACATTTTCAGCAGTCTTCTCTGATACGTCTTTATGCACTTCTAATTGTATTCTTCAGGGAGCAGGATTGACGTTCTGGCCCAAATTGAAGGGGAAAAACTCATAGTTTGTAGGTTGGGTTTGGAATACGTTTAGTGACATAGTCTTTCTGACACACCTTCTATTTGATTTTCTTCTGGATGAAATTCTACTTGGAACAGCTTTTTTTGGGGGGGCTTTCATACAATTTTATGAGATGCACGTATGCACCGTATACATCTGCAGAGGCGGCCAGAGGAGCAGGCAGACGGTGCAGTACGGGCAAGGTGCCAAATGCAGGCTCAGGGGCTTATGAGGTCACAGCCTAGGTGGAGTGTTAGCGGGAACGACACCTGACAGCAGGCCGGCAGAATGCACCCTGGCACTTCTGTACATTCGTGTCACTCCTGATAAGTCAGGTGCTTCATACAGGAAGGAGATGAAGATGAGGAAGAGGAGAATGTCTCTTTCCTTCCTGGCTGTTCTTGCTCAGTGAGCAGACGAGCAGGATGGCGCTACCCCCGAGCCCGGATCCAGACGCCTTTCTATACGGCCCGGCAACTATTAAATTAGTTTGATTAACGTTTTTTTTTTTTTTTTTTGGTCATTGTGCTTCTATGTATTTCTATGTATGCACACAGGAAATATACAAACCGATTATATGCGCCGAAACTCCCACTTGAGGCCACTCAACCAATGAAATGGTTCACTCTTTCAGAGTGGCTTTGCAAGTAGTGTAATTGGGCAACAGCAAATTGTTTTGTCACTGCATGTGGGTGAAGGACGCCTTGCCATCAAACATGAAACAAATAATTAGATACGACCTTCACTCCTTGTGTCAAGTCACCAGCAAAGACATTTCAATGAAACAACCAGATGAAGGTTGTACAATCTTGATTTTGGGGTTGTCTTCAGAAGCGTCTCTGGACCAAGTTGAACCTATGTTAAATCTAAAGGGGCACTGCCATCTAGCGGTCGAGTGTAGTACAAAGATGGACAGCTGCTCGTGTTCCTTGAAATAGCCACAAACAAATCTCTCTGGATAAAATGTTAGACAATACAATGCATTTGAACGTGCCAAAATAAAATTTAGGTCTTTGATGGACATATTCTAAAATTCAGTTTTAGGTTGTAGCATTACAGAGGGCTTTTGGCAGCATAACACATTATGGAGTTCTACAATATCTGCTCACACTCCCTGCAACTCCAAATCTGTGACATTGCAATACCAAAGGTTGGAAGACAGACAAGTATGGCATCATGTACTCAAGGCTTTAGACACAGATTAGGAGTTTATTCACACATCACATACTACAGTGGGTTACGTCGTCCAGAAACAGTTTTGAACAGCGCTGCCATTAGAAGACACAAAACAACAACAAAAAGACACTGAACTTACTTTGTCATTATATAAAAATAGTGTTGCTACAAAAGTATAAATTAGGCTTACTAATAAGACAACTTAGGTGGGAATCTACAGAGGAAGAAAAAAAAGGATCAAACGTGTTGTGTTACAGTAAAAAAAAAAATAGAGGAAAAACGACTGTCAAATAAGATTAAAAGCAACACACAGTTGTTAACCTGATTTGATAATGCAAACTAGAAGCCAAAGGAGAACACGGTTCAGTGTTAGCATATTTTTACAACTGTCGTCTGAATAAGTTAAAATCAAACTTACAGCGGCTGGGCTAACAGTATCTAACTTGAGTTTTTTGATCATATCAAAAGACTTTTTTTTTTTCCTTGAAATGCTACTGTAGAAAAAGAGGTATAATGTTCTTGGCGCCCCTTACTGTATCTCTGAATTGACGGCGCCCCCTCGTGGCATAAAAACAGCAGTTCTCACGTATTTACATAATACGTCCTCGGAAAACGGATGACGTCGATCACGCATTCGCAGCACCCCATGATCAGCAGTACCTCGGCCGCCTCCCTCCGCACTCGAGAGGCTCAAATACAGTCTGACATGAAACAAAAAGGGGGCAAAAAAAAAAAAAAAAACTGGCTTCAAACCGTATCATATAATCTTATTAAAACGCATGCATAATTATCTTACGATAGAATTCTCATTTAAGCAAAAAAGGCAAAAAACAAAGCTAGTTCTACGGTTTGATTACGTTGACGTGTCGCCGTGACGTCAACTAATGGCATTTTTGTCCCAGAGCGTATCCTATTTAAAATACATACTTGAAGAAAAAAAAAAAAAAAAAAAAAAAAAAAAAACGCTATCACAAATCCCTTCATCTATTCCTGGCCCAGAGCAAAACCACTAACTTAAAATCATTTGTAGTTCTTTTTTTTTTGGTGGTTTTATTTATTTATTATTTTACAATGAGCAGCAACACTACTTTTTAAATATTGAGGTAAACCATTGAATTGGTATATTTCAAATAAAGTACATTTTTCCCGGACTCAACTTAAAATATATTTAAAAATGGCAATCAAACACAAGGATTAAGTGATGGTTCAGAACTCGTCCATCGCATGGCATTGATTATTGGGGCTAAAGGGAGTGAATGATTTGACTACAACCAGCACAGATGCTGGTCTATAGAAGACCACTGATGTCATTTTTTTTTTTTACAAAGCACTTATATGTTTAAATGTGACTTTTATTTAATTGGGTGTAAGCAAGGAGAGAAAATCTGGCATTTAACAGTTTTGGTCAGATTTTGGACACTTTTGCTGATGTTACCCGAGCGATGCGGCAGAAGAGAACGCCATCGGAACACACGCACTCGGCAACATCCTACCGGCTGTTGTGCACACACTAGCAGGCGAGATGACAAGGGGAGTCATGCGAAGACTCTATTTTACAAAGATCAGGCTATGTCCCCAGTTGTCATGGTAATGAAAGCTGGGCTTGGCTGAGGATGAAGGCTAACTCACTTGCAGGAGACAGGGCCTGCTCCTAAAAACGAGCAAATTTCAGGAAGACAAGAAACAGGGCGCGGAGTGCGCTGCAATTCATGATTCTTGGGGTGTTTTGACAAAAGCGTGCCACAGATTATATAAATGCCTTGGAACTGTTCAAGATTGTAAAAACAATGCACAATACGTCTCTCCTTTAATGTTTACTATGATTAAAAAAGATTCTTCGATTGCTCATCAATTAAAAGTTTGTCAACGAAATGTAGTCTAATGCCCATGCCTAATCCCCCAAACCCAGGTCGCACGGAATCAGGTTACCCGCAAAAAAACAGACATTTTAAAAGATAAAACAATTCAAATATTGAATGATAATTTTCAATAAACCAAGCACTTTTTTTTTGTTGGTGGAAAAATCATCAACGTTAAAAATGTGTGGCGTCTATAGCAGTTTGTGGGGGTTCAGATGGGCCATTATATTTACAGATAGTTCCACCGTTTGAATAGAATACTGTCGAATATACTAATATAGTATTAACTGAAGACAATTACGGACCATTCTTATTACTGAAGACAACACCACGAGCGTAATGCTCACAAAAGGGAATTGCGTGGTGGGATAGAAAGCACTTGCCAAGTCCATTTGTCCATAATGCAGGTCTACGATTAACCACTAGAGGACACTGTTTCCAACAGTCAGTCAAAAGTTGCTTTGAGAAGCAACAACGCAAAATACAAATAAATGAGATGTTGCAGAGAAGGCAAAAATTTAGCAACATAAAGGCATTTTTTTGTTGTTGACAGAAAGTAAGCGATATAAAGCCCAAAGGCAGGGCAGAAGGAACACACGGAATACATTTACATGCAGTCAATAACGCTTTCAAAAGCGGAATATTAGCAACGCTCCGGTTGCGCAAGGCAACCCGCAAAAACCCCAATTTGCTCTATTCCGGTTTTGAAAATCTCAAATAAGACTCTGGTTTGAACCCGAATATTTGGTCATGTAAACACGTATTGGAATATCCCCACTGAAACGCCCAATTATGTTCTGCGCATGGTTTATCCACAAGGAATTTGGTGTTTTGAATACAGAAATTACTTGGAGGGGGCATCTGGCACGCGGCCCACCGTAAATACACAAGCAGAGGTACACAAACAAGGCAAACCTCAGACACGGCACAGCACCACGCTTGTGGAGTGAGGAGGAAGCCTATGACATTATTAGTGAGGTGATCAACGTGAACGTATTTTATTGATGGTAGAAAGAAAGAAGCGGAAATGACGCCTACTCGCGTCATGACGTTGTCCGTGCGTTGCCGTTTAGATGAGGATATTCCAATTGAGCACAATTACCATTTCGGGACAATTACCGTGACAGAGCAACTCTGCTCAGGCAGGGAACCAACCGGCTTATCCCGAATGTTTCAGGAACCAGAATTTTGACCTGAACCCAAATATTGACAGCATACAAATATAGTAACAGAAGATGTGTATGCCATTCATCCAAGGCAATTAAAAGAGGTATTAGCACACCCCCTCAAAAAAAATAAAAGTAACTTGATTTCATTAGGGGGACGTCGGTGGCCCTTAGGTAGGGGGATTAGTGGGCGTGCCAGGGCATGTGTCTCTCATACAACGTGCTCATTTCAAATGACATGACGAGCTGTATTTGAGGGTGCACGCGTGTCGCTCAAAATGGAGGTCAAAGTACAGTGAAGGGGAATGTCAGGCTAATGTATTCCTTTGGGAGAGATTTCCGTTTTGATTCCCACAAAAACAAAGCGATCGCCAATTGACGGTGGGAGCAGCGCGTCCGCCACCAATCTCTTTTGGTAGATTCTGTCGTTTACCCTATTAACCATGAGCCGTAGCTTATTGCCTCGAGAAAAGAACACATGAAGCCCCACTTACGGAAGACTAAACTATATTGATTAAAAAAAAGGGGGTTCTAGAAGTTATGCATTTACCAGAACCAAGACTATTCAAATTACTGCAAAAAAAAAAAAAAAAAAAAAACCCAAAACATATAAACAACATGTTTAAAATCGACAGCAGGTCAGCATGTTTTTCTACAGTGAGCAAGCTAAAACTGCCTTGTGATTTAAATATATTCAATATAAGCTTGGCTGTACCCTAAGTATGATGCTAACTGTTAACACAATCATCGCAAAAACCCCAAAAGTCTGATCAGAGTGCCCATAAGCCAAGCAGTGCAGCTAGCACATGTAGCAGCAGGAGACAAAGGCTGGATTTACACTGCATGATTCAAGTGGCACAATTCAGAGGTTTTGTTGTCGATGTGAATATGCGTCACAGAAGTGGAAAAAGAAGAAGAAAAATGCTATGAATTAGGTATGTTCACATCAAAATTAGACCTGTCAGATGTGGATACAAACATCCAACGTATCAAACATATCTGCCAATGCGGGTACAGCATTAAACGTATGGCTGATCCACGTGATCTTGAGGTCATCCAAATGCATTTGACATATGGTGACACATTTACACACGTCCACGTCTGCTCAAATGAAACAGTATTTATCAAGAAAAAACACTGCAATGAAAAATGCAAGGCCATCATTAAAGAAGTAACATTTTTGGAGAGCGTAGCCAGTGGAGCAATGCTGAGGTGGCTCTCATATCATCATAATGTTAAATATTTCTATGATTTTTTTTTCTCTTCTGTCTCAATGCCTGGCGTCGATGCTTGTATACTCATTTGCGCAGAATTTGGATCATATTGTAGATCGTAAACTCGGCTTTATCGGGTACAGTGTGTGACACTTGAAATGTAGATGTAAAAGATAAAATAATAACAATAATACAAAAAAAGTCGATTCAGGGTCCTCGGAAGTAGCCACTTGGCCCTGCGGTGTAAATCCAGCCAAAAGAAACAGTGGACGATGTTAGCGTATGACAAGGGCATAAGATTGTAATCAACTCTTAGTGTACTGAACCTTTTTGAACAAAAAGGTGAGTGGTTGAGCAGATTTTGGGGAGGCGGTTGTTGAAATAAAAAAAAAATCTTGGCGTCATTGCCACAAATGACTGAAGAGGTGCAAAAGGCAGTGAAATTTCTGAACCGTTTTGTGTGTTGTATTTATGCCAGCAAGCTCACTCTTACTGACCTTACCTGCCATCCCGTAAGTCTAACAGCATGTAGCCTTTAAAGCAGTTGAGTCTTCAAGCCAGACAAAAGAGGCTCACCTGACACTCACATAACTGCTCCGTCCCGAAAGCACTGAACATCTACTTGTCAGTGTGTCATTTAGTATGCGACAAGCCTTACTGTTCCAAGTGCTTGCAACCTAAAAATGTCTTCTTTTTTTTTTTTCCCGCCTCTCCATACACATTTAGCTTTACAGTCGGCCTTAGTGTATATAAATAAGTCTCTGGTGGAAGGTGAAGGTTTGGTTGGTTAGCCCATGTTGGAGCGAAGGAAAATGAGTTTGTTCATTTCTTCGGCGGTTACCTGCTGCCTCCTCTTCATGGCCAGGCTCTGCTCGCACACAGTTACGCACTCGCTTCGTATGCCCACCGCCGGCACAGCCAGGAGCCACAGCGCCAGGCGGGCAAGCTTGGGGAACCTGTCGCCCATTGTCGCGCTCCAGTAGTGGAAGAGATCGGTGGTGCCTTGGAGGAGAGGCTCCGCCAGGTACTGGAAGATCTCTTGCCTGACGTGGCTTTGACTCTCGTCGTTGGTGGACAAGGTCATCCTGGAAAGGCCGCCGTTGTTTCCCGCCCCCTCCACTCGGGTGATTTTGGGCATGGGAGGGCCGTCGGCGTCCCGCTCCTCGCCGCACGACGCCCCGGCCGCGGTCATGCCGCCGTCCCTGGGTTCGGCGGCAAGTTCGCAGGCGCGGGAGATGATGTCCTCGTGCTGGTAAGCGGGAACTGAACGTAGCTTGAGTTGAGGGTCCAACACCATCGCCACCTGGTGGGCTCGCTCAACCTGGGGACAGGACGGATGTTTCTATTCTCATGACGGTGGTTTATCCATCGAGTCACGGAATGAATTCGATGCGAGCATTAATTTCAGTAGGACTACTTTATGTGATATTTTTGGTTGGTGACATTTTTCGCATTTAAAATGGATAATACCTTGGCTCAATCCTTCCTCCCGTAGTTTAATAGCACTGAAGTGTACCAAGTATCGAAAGCTTATAAATCGAGTCACAGTTCTACGATAATTGTTTCTCAGGGGAAAAAAAAATCGAATGAGATTAATTATAGTGTAGTCCGAACAATAACATTTGCAACAATTTGAATATATTACCTTAAAGTTCTCCTTGAGCGCTTCTAGGAAGTAGTGGCAGAGTTTGCTGGCCATGCCGGTTCCCGCTTCTCCGGCTTTGGAAGTGAAAAACTTCTCCAGGCGCAGGTAGACGGGAAGCACCTGCTGCAGGGTGGGTCTCCTTTGGCTGCTCAGCTCCAGCGCTGCCAGGCGCAGAGGAGCCAGCAGACAAGTCAGCGTGCCGAGCAAATGCTTGTTGAGTCCCTGGAGCAGCGGCGCTGTGGACTTACTGCGTCCGTATGTCTCACAGATGTGCTCAAAGTGGGCATGGACCTGCAGAAGGGCCTCGGCCGTACGGTCCCAACAGGGAGGGGTGGGGCACTGGGCAGCGCTGCCCTGCGCTCCTTCTTCGGTCATGCTAAGGGAAGCATTGGTGTGCTGCTCCTCCCTCAGTGTCAGTGTGGTGGAGGTGGAGATGTCCTTGCATGTGGCGAGGAGTTCGGCCAGCTCGTGAAGGCCTCGAGCCTGAAGGCTACGTTTCCCGAGGACTGCCTGTACCACTGCGCCGAGCGAACACCCGGCGCAGCGTAAGCATATCCTGCCCCTGCCACCGAGCGAAGAGACCCCGAATCCGGCCGCCGACACCCGGGGCTCCGCCACGTACACAGTGCGAATGTCTGACATCACAAATTCAGACAATACATTCTGGACCCAGTGGTGAATCTGCTCCGGCCCCTCCCTCAGCTCCGCCTCCCGCACGCCAAGAACGTAGCGTTTCAGTCTCGACCCCTCCACCTGGTACGCTGTTAGAACGTAGCAAGCGTCCGGCCCTGATGTCTGGGAGTGGCAGGTGACGGCGATGCCAAGAGAGGCGTTGGAGCCGAGGGCGCACGTCACCTTGACCTTGACCTGGTTGTACATGCGGGGTAGCTGACGCAGCGCCAAGGCACTCATGTTGCCGAGGGCATCACGGGTGGAGTAAGCACCGTGACGTGCCCCCGTGTCCACCAACGTCTGTGCCAGCTTGAGGAAGTCCTTGCTGTTGAGCACGTTGAGCATGTTCAGATCAGAACACATTACCCGTAAGAGACGCTCAGCCACCTGTAGCCGCTCCTTCTCAGGCAGCCCATTATTATCTGGTCAAAAAGAAATGTCAATCAGGACAAGATGAACAATAAAAATGGATCATAATGAACCTCAACTGCGTCGACAGGGATCAAGATTTACATTTGGCAGCATTATTTACCTTGAATGTGGCTGAAATCAGGATTTGGACAGTTATAAGTGAAACGACTCTAAAAGATTACTTGATGATGAAAAATAGTTGTCAATCAATTTGGTCAAAAATTGATTTTAAAAAATTGTTGACTGTCAAATCGCCGCAGCGTATAAAAGAACAAAAATCAAAGTCTGTGAGGACGGTGCCACAGAGCGAGCCTTCGCCGGCGACAAGCATCATCATACATCATGCTTGTGATGACTCATTTCCACCGACATAAAAAGGTTCGGGGTAAGGCCTTATTGTTGTTGTATTTATCTCACTCATGCGTTTGGAAGAGTTTGAGTAGATGACGTACCGCAGCCGTTTGGTTTTGTGAAATTAAAAGGCGGCGTAGTCGAGTGACGTTTGCAATAACGTACGGGTGATATTGTGGTTCCTCTGGACGAGACTTTGAGGTTGTATCTGTAGTTTGACGGGAGGGTGCGGTGCCTGAGCCGGAGACGCTCTCCAAAGCGGCTCCTGAGGACCCGAGGCTGAGGAGGCTTTTGGAGAGTCTCCTTTGGTGTGGTTCTCGTTGTCGGCTGAGGGAATAAAGAGGAGCGATTTCAGCCATGGTATCTTCATCTTCAAATGAAAAAAAAAAAGAGGTGGAAATGCAAGATTATGGAGGGACGAAAACAGGAAGTGAAAAGATATAGGCACCGAAAAACAGAAACAAAGTGGAAGAATGCGAATGTTTCAAATATGGTCCTGACTTCAAAGTAAAATGTCAGATGAATAATTGCAACAACCAGTTCTCACATGCAGATCGGACAAATGCTGTCAAATTAGTTTGATGTATGGACCTACAGTCAAAACAAAACTGGAAAATTAAAAACAAAATGGAAGGTAATCATAAATCCAAAGATAATTATGAAGCCTGGATATGCCTAGTTTATCACTGAAACTGCACACGGACAGACAGACTCTTTATCAAGTACAAATACGATAATTAAGCCATTGCACGGCTACCTGATGATACTACCGAAAAAAAAACAAAAAAAAACAAAGAATTGGAACCAGGTGTCCCAGAACCAGATCTGCAACAACCACATGGGAGAACTTGATGCCGAAAACACGTTTGCTTGTACAGACTTCCACATCAATTGCAGCCATTGAAAATTCTGTGCTTGCTTCACTGCTGAGCTTCAACATGCATTTGTGAGAGTGGACTCACCAGCGTGGGACTGCATGTGCTCCAGCAGGTTGTTGTAGAACTGGAACTGGATGCCACAGGCACCACAAGTGTAGGGTTCTAAAAAATCACAAGGCCCAGAAGAGAGTTGAATCTCTCTTTGGTGACAAAAGCACAAATGCTAATGCATCTGTCCATTCAGCTGCCTTCATTCTGGCTTTACGCCATGTGTAGGCCTAGAATAGCAATACTACCAAGAAAGGATGCACGATAGGTTTCATTCCCACCAATAACTTCCTGCTACTGATAACCGCTGCCTTTTTTTTTTTTGGTATACTACACGCGATACAAAGACAGTACATACATACGTTTCCAGATACATACTTTGTATGTACGTACGTTGATATGTACACACATATACATACATACTGTACAAGTTTATCCATATCATTGGCGTGCCGTGCCAATCAGATGTGTGACTTCACGAAGCAAACCTCCCTCCCCACCACCTCGCCCTCCCCGCACAAGAAAGTTTAGAAAGTTTCCTTAGGACCAACACAACAAAAACACCATCTGCGATTCTGTTTTGTTAAAAAGTTGAGTGGCTAGTAACTCTGGGAAAACCGGGCGCCACAGTCCCCGGTGACGACAACATCCATCCTGCCTTTATGACGCCCATCCTCCTGTTTTGGGTAACGGGTGCCGGAATTTATCCAGGCTGACTTCAGGCGAAAGACGGGACTACACCCGGAGCTTGTCGCCAATCCAGGGCACATATTGAGACAGGCAACCAGTTGCGCTCACTCTCACTGTGTCACTGAGAACTGAGCCCACACAAACTGCACTGAACAAAGTCAGGCGAACGTACCACCACGCTGTCAGCGGCTCCATTTCAACGTTCAGCTAAAAAATCTCTTCACTACAGTATAAAAGTGTAAAAACCGTGATCTACTCACGTCATAAGAAGATAAAACATGAAATAAAATACATCGTACGCACCAGAGATGCTCATTTAGACGAACTCCATTCTCTTTTGCTAACGGTGTTGAGAACTGTTATGAAGTTAGTATGAAAGTGTCAAATAAATCCTTTAAGCCAGCCAGCTCTAAGTGTTGTCCGATCATCACAATTGTTTTTTTTCTTTCTTTTTTTTTTGAAGAGTCCGCCTTGAAAATCAATTTTCTGTCATGTCCATTTGTCCGCTCCAGGCTTCATGCAATGAATCCCACAGGCGTCGCTCTGCACCAATCAGAGGACGGAAAAGTGCTGACCAAGCCCCAAAGTATTCTAAAAGGCCCTTTCATATTGACTCTGAAAACTGATTTGGGCAGATTCTTTAAAAAAATATATTGAATAATAATAAATAATAAAGCTATTGTGTTGTTTCAATTGGACGACGCTGGCAAATCTGCGTGTGAAAGCTTTGGGAAATTTATGCTGATATAGCAACACAGAAGCTGAAATCTGAATGGAAAAAAAATAACGATAACCCACAAACGACTTTAAACTACGTTGCAAAGACACACAACATTGAATAAAGTGTTGGAAACAAAGTTACCCATTATTTCACAAATGTATACTGGACAAAGTCATAGAAACCAAAGGATTCTACAGCTCAGACTGAAGGATAACATGCTGTACAGTATGTGTAGTATATTGTTGAAAAATACATTTCAGGGACCTCTCAATGTTTTCATTTAATATCTAAATGCTATAATGTTTAACTGGTTGCAGTGTGCTTGGTAAGTTCCCAAAACTGTTATTTGATTCATTCAAAATGAATGAGTTGAGAGACTGCAACTTAATGAAAATGACAAATTCACAATTTGGTCATATTATTAACTAATATAAATACATATGTAAATATAACACACTCACACACACTTGTGGGGACTTGTCACGAGTCGTAATTTACAATGAACAACATCGGCTTGTGCTCACGAGTTGCTTCATCTTCTAATTATCCATCCATCCATTATCCCATCCTCTCTAATTTGCTCAATTACCAACATCCAACATGAATCATGAATGTCACCTCACAGTTTCGCTCCAATCCAAGCCAAAATACCTCGATCTGTATTGTTTTTATTCGAACCAGTCCAATCCAATCCATAAACCCAAAGTGTATCACAGACACTCAACTTCACTTTGCACAACATGGTCGAGCTGTTTGAAACTATTTTCGGCTCATCCTGAAATTTCACCCACAATCCAAATATCTCCAACTTTTTGTGAGTAGTGTATATTGGATAAAGTCGAATAGTTATCGTACATCCCAACAATGAAGCACTCTAACTTCTTTTGTCAACTTTATTTCTTCTAGCATTTATCTTGAAAACGCAGCTGACAAAACTTTAGAAACTTTGGAGAAGAACATGTGTCGGTATTGCATGCAGGGCAGCCTCAGTCCAACTCTGTCCTAACTCAAGAACCAGCATGTTGGTATAGAAGCATACCAAATAGAAAATAGAATCACAACATAAAAGAGAGTAAAAGATTTTGGATTGGTACGCCTTGTAGAAAGGTTGAGGCAGCCAACGCTTAAAAACAGCTCAAACAAAATAGATCACAATAAAATATTGGCTGAGCAAGCTTCAGTTATACATTAAAAAGCCCAGTAGATATGTTTTTTGTTCCAGGAGTAACAGAATATATTTGATGAGGGCTGAAAATTCAGAACTCAAGACCCAGAAAATACAAGGGCAGAGACGACAAGGATAGCGATAGCGTAATAGGTGCTTCGCAATGAAAGCTCTTTGTGATAGGTTGGAAAAAAAAATAGATATGAATTAAAATTTTGCAAAGGATTTGTAACGACTTGTTGAAAATGTGGTTGGGTTGACTTAGTCCTGGCCTGTATTTCACTGAACTGATTATCTTCTCATTGTGGCACACTTCAAAAGGCCCGGATCCAAGCCCCCTACAAATGTACAATCAACCTAATATTCATGCCCTTGGGAGTTCTTTCTCGAGTGATGATGAATGCAGCACATGTGTAGAGTAGACGCACAATGGCTTGCAGAGAACCAAAAGTGACATGCAATGGAGAGCAGCGTACGCATACTGGACATTTGTTTCAAGCGGAAAGGTAGATAGGTGGGGGTGGGGCTTGCACTTACTCTGAGGTGTCGGGAAGGAAGTGGCCACCAGAGGGCTTGGCGTGCCTGTTTGGAGGTTGAGAAGAGGGAATGCGATTACCGCGTTTGCTTCTTTTATTTTTCCATTTTGATTCAAGGTACAAATGTGTCACACATGCGCATGTAATAAATAATACAAACATGAAAAAAAAACAGAATACAATCATTTGCAATCATGTTCAACATATGTTTAATTGAACTCATCAATGAGAAGTAGCACACGCTGCGAGAGACTCAGACTCTTTCAGGGGTGAACATTGGTAACTTTGATGTTGCACAAGAAAAAAAAAAAAAAAAGAGATACGACTCACCACTAGAATTCCGTGAACTGTTTGTGTCAACCAGGCTAGACTGTAATGCATTCTCCAGTTTCCGTCTGAAGTGACTGGCTGTGTAAAAGCAAAAACAGCAGACACTAATCACAATGCTGCATATTGAGAGATTTTCTTTTATGTTGAAAGCCACGACGAAAATCAATGGCACTGTATGCAGTTTTAATGTTAGTTCGTGGCGAATGCATCAAATGAGGTTGTGAATTCAATAACGCTCATGTTGCAGCTGTTCATTTCACATTGACATGTGAGCTTATGTTACAGCACGTCGCTTCATCTTTTTGACCCACATTTAAAAAAAAAATGTGCATGCTTTAAATAGCTCTTTATGGTTTTTCATGTTTGAAAACAATATTGCATACAATTAGAATTTGGACTTTTCATACAATTGACAGAGGCACATTTCTTAGCATTTGCTGAGATATACACTGTATTCTTAAAAGGAAACTATGGAAAATTCACTTTTTAATTGCTTGTATACATATAGGACTACTGTCCTTTGCAGCTTGTGTTTCCTCACCTGGATCCTCAGCAGCCAGCCGTATACCATCGGCCGTTATTTGTAACCTGTGTAATTGTCTGTGCATTTACAAGAGGTAGGAAGCTTGATTATAGCAATTGAGTTGCTCTTAGAGCAACTCAAAGAGAAAGCTCTTTGAGTTGCTCTTCTGGATGAAAAGCACTTTATAAATGTTTGATTGCTTGATTGTTTTCTGCCGTTGTTTCAATCGCTTTTTTAATTTTGGCCCGTCTGTTTACGAACAACACGACAATTCGCCGTGCCGACAAGCTCCGCTAATTACAGAGCATTCTCATGCCGCGATCAAACTGATGATGAATATTAACGTCTGCAATCTAGCTACATTGTACTTGCTTTTGTCTTCTCTGCATGTGTACAGACAATTGCGAGAGAGACAGAGAGCGAGAGCGAGAGAGAGAGAGAGAGAGAGAGAGAGAGAAACAAAACTCACTTACTTTTAATCTTATCAGTTTGGCTGTGGCCAAATTTACTCATGTCCAAGCTTCCGCACTCCTGCACTCGAGATGCCGTCAAATCAAAGGAGCCTAATAGGAGAAACACAGGACATTTCACTATTGTTGGCATGAAATACACACATGCTTAGAGGAATAAAATAAACACTAGGATTGACTGTCCTGTCCAGAAATGGCATGTCGTATCATTATTAAGAATGTAAAATTATATCGTGCCCGTATAAGCATATTTTATGCAGGGGAAGTCAATACAATATATATTGCCCAGGATTCAACCGATGTGGCTGTAGATAGCATTCGCGGGACTTCCACCCCTCATAGCAATCCGCCTGTGCAAACATAAACCACGCCGCAAAATTCACTTGCTTGTTTTTTGGCGAACATACAGTTATAGGCATGTGCAACTCAAGCGCCTCTATTCTCCGAGGACAAATTAGCGAAACAAAACCCCGTGCAAAACAGTTTCCCTGCACATGACGACTATACATCAGCAAACATGCTCATGCTGTACCACCCCAAAAACGGGTGCAACCAAAACCTGTGCGAGTCGTGCGACCGACTGAAAAAGTTGGTCGCATCAGTGCAATAAGTGCGAAAGCCAGCGTAGAGGCCTTTACAACTTTGTTGAACTTTGATGCGCAAGTTACCCATTGCAGAAGAGCTTTTGTTCAATCATTTTCGAAAGAGGCAGAGGCACGTTCGCCCACACAATACACCGAGACCACCAACTCGGTGTGGTTACCAATTATTATTGGCTTCACGGCGATGGGTCAGAAGGAGGAAGAGATGACATTTACAAGGCAATCGAGGGCATTAAAAGACCTTAAATGTTCAGGTTATTTGATGAAACATTTGACAGAAAAACACTTTCACTTATGAGCAATAAAAAGCAACAACAACAAAAAACCCAACAACAAAAGGCTCACTCATGGGTGTGTGAAGCGCAACGTGCTCCTGGTAGGGGTTGAAATATTTGTACTGCTTCCCGCAGAACTCACAAACAAAGCTGCCCGTTTCTGCAGGAGAAGGGAAATGAAAGCACAGAAAAATGTGTCTTAAATTAAGATGAAATCAAATGGGGAAAAAAAGGTAGTGTACCACATATTAGATCTTACAGTATAGTCCAGTATAATGTGAATCTCAAGCAAGCACATTAGCATTCTTTCAATTGGAGAGGAAATTACTTCAAGAAACACCCAATTCTGACTTTGTATATGGATTAAAAAAAAAAAAAAAAAAAAATTCCACAGTTTTGGGTGTACCGGCAAGCAGACCAGTCCAAAGTTAGCGAAAAGCTAACGAGTCGCCGGCGACTAAAAAAATGACATAGTTGCTCAGGGCTCAGTTAAGAATCAGTCAGCATTTTTCTGTTTTGTGTGTCAAATATAGATCGCAAATATCGACACAGAAGTCACATTTTCTTCAAGGCTGAATACAGTATAAAGACGGTAAATATGAATTATTCATTGGAACTTATTGTATTACACTACATCATGAATATAGAGTGCCAGTGCTGGTTCTGGCACAGCCACCACTCAAAAAGGCCGAATGTTGGACCCTGTCAGGCCACATTTCAGCAGGTCGCAGCCGATATGTCAGAACCTGATGTGAGACCAAGCCCTCTGGGAATCGGTACACCCCTTTGTTCTCGTAAACGCCTACAACCGAGGGCTAAGGGTTATAATTGGAATTGACCCTGACTATATTGGCGGCACGAAACTCATTAGCCCGTAAAAATCCATAAGTTAGCTGCATCATTGTTTAAGCCGCAGTGTTAAAAGCATGTGAAAAAAACGAATGGTTTATAGTCTGTAAATTACAGTAGTTTATAAATCATTGTATTTTAGTCGACAGTTAAAGATGCACATTTGGTTTGCAGGACAGCATTCATCAATGGTTTTAAGAAAGACAATTTCTTAATGGAATGAGCACGCAGTAGCTGTTACGATTGTATTATTGTCCATGTTTCATTTTACGGGTTCTGTTGTATTATTTTTATTGTATGTTAAATGTTCTATAAAGCGCTTTATTACAGCTGCAGCTGTTGTAAAAGTGCCACACGCAAACACACACATCCATCCAGTTTTCATTTGACAAAAGGTGTCCGATAGCGACACATGGCGGCATCACATGAGAAGGAAGTATTTATTTGAAGAGAGGTGCATAAAAATGCAGAGGAACGCCGAAATTAGAAGACATTAAAAGGTCTTACTTGGTCCAATTTTAGGATAGGATTCAACCGGCTCCTCCTCTTTAAGGCCATCGATGGGTATCATGACCTGCTCATATGGATCTAAAAGGGACAGGGCAGAGGATGGATGTGAAAGGTTGATCCTAAATGACTCACCGCCATCCTAAAATGCAGCTTTGTTTGTCGCAATGGGTCCAAACGACATCCACAATGGTTGAAAACTCCAAACGCAATCGGATGCAACGTAAAAATATCGTCAGACATGAAGTGACATTCTGACAGAGTGTGAATACGAGTGATCATTAGTAGGGCTACAAAACACACGTTTGCCATCAATAAAGCATTTCCTTCAGGATCGTTCTTTAGCTCTGGCATTTTTTTTTTTTTTACGTTTTTTTTTATTCCATTTTTGTTTTGCAGCCCACTGAAATTTGCTCCGTTACCATCCACTGCGTGCAGGTCACGGTGTTCCTGGAAGCAGCTGTAGTATTTATACTTCTTGCCGCAGATGTCACAGGAATAACGGAAGCCACCTAACAGATGCGCAGATATGAGAGAAAAAAAAATATGAAAAATAAGTTGATTCAAGGCCATAACACACAAAAAATAAATAAATCTCTGCCTAACATGTCAATAAAAAATCTTTGGCAAGAAGTAAAACACTTCTACAAGTATCCTCTATCCCCGTGATCCGAACTAAAAATCCCTGTTGCAATATTGGCCATATGAGGCTTGCTAAAAATTGTAAACCAATGTCTTCTCGTTCATCAAGTTACTGAGATAAACTAGCATGATGACATTTTCACTGCATGACTGATAAATATTTGCAGAAATCACAATGGTTTCAATTCACATTTTACTGCGCAAGTTTTGACACAACATCAACTTTGAATGTTCAGACCAACAGCATAATACAGCAGTTGACGTACAAGGTGATATCAGAAATTGCGTCGCTGCAGTCTATTAGTGCATTTTACACATTGTGCCTTGAAACATCCTCTTCCCTACCAATAGTGTGGGTTTATGTGCCTGTAAAGTCCCTGTTTTGTTGAAGATTTTGTGTGATGGTTAGGAAGTTTTCCCAAAAGGCTCCCCCAATTATATTTTGACAAAACAATCACTTATATGGAACGAATATTTTCTCTTTGTCTTAAAAAAAATGGGTTGATTGTCACAATTAATGTGTGTTGAGTTTTGTGGTGTTTTTTTTTTTTTCAAGTTAAAGATAGCGCAACCAAAGATTTTATTTGCTGTCGTAAAATCTGGAGTTAAAGATAAAGCCCACTGGTCTTGATGGACGATCACAGACTATTTTAGGAGGTACATGTGGGAAAATTCTGACATCACTTAGAACACAAACAGGCAGTTTTCATTTCATTTGGGAAGCACTGCAGTGCACCCGTTTTACAGTCAAAATGGAAAATTACTTTTCATTTGGGAATTTCTCAGCGACACACATTCTATTTGAAAACGTCATTCTAATGAGTATTCATCAAGTATACTATTTAATTGTGGAATGAAATAAAAAAGGCTATAACCCAGCAAGTCGCATCATTTTAAGGAATTTAATCTATCATAATTTGTTGCAACCTCTGTGGTCTACTCATTCGAACGGACGTTTTGGTTCCACCCGTTTGTGGATTTTAATGTAGCGACAGATTGTATTTGCCAGCAAAAAGACAACTGGGCTTTTGCACGCCTTCCCAATTTTGAAACAACTGCCTTTTAGTAGTGAGCCCGAACTGACCACAGAGAGTGTATGTTAAACAAGCACTGTGAGGTATGAGAATGATTAGTCCTGATAAAACTTCTAGCAGGAATCCTGGGAAGGATGCTAATGTGCCTGAGAAACACAATGACCTTTGACACAGTGAGTCTTGGCCTGCAAAACTGGGTAGAATGCCTCCGATCACCTTTGATTTTGTCCTCAAATAATAATAATTGTAAAAAGAACACTCACTGTTGGGCGTTGGTTGCAGATCCGCAACCATGCTCTCAGATTCTGTAATGCAGAGGAAATCAGTATTAGGCCATTTTCTCTCTCTCTCTCTCTCGACGAAACGATTGTTTTTGTGCATGACATTTTGGGACCATCTCTTACCTCTGTGTGCTCTAACGTGCGTCTGGAAGCAGTTGTAATACTTGTACTTCTTCCCACAAACTCCACATACATAGGAACCTAGATAAGGAGAGAGGTTTTGTCAATCCATATATCATTCAATACAATTAGGTACTGCTAGCACCAAACAAAGGAATATCTTAGTTCAGGGACGGGCAACTGGCAACGCGGTAGTCACACTGAGTTGACGATAAGAAAAACTGCTTGCGACCATTAAAACTGTTTGCAAACATTTTTGCAACCTTAACATGTGTACAGCTATATAAATCAGGATGTATTGTATTGGATTATATTGTACAGTATGTGTACATTTGGCAACACACCTATGCACGAGTCTGTGCTCTTGGTTGGGGGAGGAGTACCAAGAGCGAACATACCCTCCGTCTGGCCTCTGCGAGATCCGCCTCCGCTCGCTTTGCCGTCGTTTCCTCCGATGACGACGCAGATCTCCGCCGGGTTGGCGTCACCAAAGGTGCCGTTGCTCGTCTCCGTGGTGCCCGGTTCCTTCTTGATCGTGACCGGAGGCAAGCCGGCGTCCTGGCTGACCACGGCGGAAGTCGAAGGGGGACCGTTGCTGCCGCCGCTTCCGAGCTCCTTGCCGGGATTGGGTGACTCTTGTGCACTCATGACTCCGCCTTCTCCAACCCTGGGTGACTCTTGTGCACTCGTGACTCCGCCTTCTCCAACCCTGGGTGACTCTTGTGCACTCATGACTCCACCTTCTCCGACCCTGAACTTCCGTGTGGTTAATGACAGAGGAGCAGACAAAGTCACATGTTAATGACATGGAGCGGGCAACATAAGTGAGTGATAATTACCTTGGGTGAGACTATGAAAGGGCACTTATTAGGATAAACTGTGAAATGAAAGAGGAACCTATTTAGATTTTGTGCGGTTCCATATTGTCGCCATCCCGGCTGGATGGTCCCTCGAAGATTTTGGCACGACCTGTCAATGTTTAACGATTATATTAACTTTCATTACAAACATGCTCCTCCCCGCTGTCTTGCTTGCGTGAGAGTCAGCTCATCGATTCCAGTACCGATTATCCTCAGTGGAATTATACTGCAAATGCACAGCCTCTTTTTAATGAAGTATCAAACGTATAGATCTTTGGTGGTGTCAGCTCAAAATGTATCGATCCCACTCGCCACTCCAGCAGGGGTAATGGCCGTCTCGTCGTTATTATTACTATTGCTTCATACATCTGCAAAACATCGTAGAGGTATCCTGACTCGTGAAGGCTCATGTTACGAACGTTCATAGACTCGAACAAAGGCTGCTTGATGTCCATGAATGTCCCAAAATGCCAAATTGCGTTGGAAAGTTCATCTTTTTAGGTGCGCGCCACATCATACATTACGGTACCGTGGTGCCCCTTTCTGCCACAACCCCGCCAAGCAGCACCGCTCCATACGCACACCTCATCTCGCTCTGTCTGAATGACTCTCTCTCTTGCTCCCTCAGGCGCGCCGCACTCATTTTTTTTTTCTGCACACTCTGTAAGCAGCTCGGCATGTACAGTAGACCTTGGATAGATGTACACGTTTCCTGACAATGATATACTGTATGGTATAAAAATGTCATTAATATGGTGATTTCTGAATATGTATTGTCTTCATGAAAACAACTTTGACCATAATTTTGAGGACGATATACTGTATATCGTCGACCCCTACATGTAACGCTGGTCCAAAAGTAGTGTGACGATGTCAAAATTATTTGGGTCCTACCCATTCACAGTGGCCAAAGAAAAATAACAAAAATATCAAAAACTCCCACATTCCAAAAACGTGCATGGCAGGTTAGTGGAACACTAAATTGTCCCTAAGTGTGATTGTGGACGCAAATGGTTGTTCATCCATGCGTGCCCTGCGATTGGCTAGCAACCGGTTCAGGGTGTCCCCTGCCTACTGCCCGAAGAGAGCTGGGATAGGCTCCAGCACGTCCGTGACCCTTGTTAGGAGAAGCGTCTGATTTAAGAAATGTACACTGTTTTTGTGTACGTTGTAATGTTGTGTCAAATACAATGCTGCTAACAGTTAATTTCCGATATCTAAAGCTTGACTGTAAGGTTAGGGAAAAAAAAAACACAGCTTTTTTTGTATCTTCCGTGAAGAATGCAATGCTTGCGCTGCTTAGCTACCAAAAATAATTGCCCTATATTTGGTCAAAGTGCTGCTATGCGCACACAATAATGAAGCGAATCAATCACTTTCAGAACAACAGAGTAAACTGGATTGCTGATTTTACTTTGCCCCCCCCTCAAAAAAAAAACAAAAACCAAAAACCATCTGCTTTGCAAGTCAAATACACAGGAAAAGAAAATCCAAGTATGAAATACAAATTTGTTTAAGGGATCAGGAAAATGTTTGCACTCTCCAGAGGAGGAGTAAAAATAGGAGCGAGTTAAAAATGGAGGATGGACGGGTCACTTCAATCACTGCTTTCACTGCATTGGTTTGTGTTATGCAGAGCCGAGAATCGTCTTGCCTTCATCAAACGTACATTTTCCTGTCCTCTCGTAATAAATGTGTTCTAATATTGAGCTTGACCATAATTTCAAAAAGCAATAACGCAAAGAAATACATAAATCCCCCACCAGCAACCCCATTTCAACATACACAAGCACACACACCAGAGACTATGCAACAAACTGGCGTCTAGTAAAATTCCAGTGGTATTCACTCCACAACCCCCCATAAAAAACATTTTCAATCTATATGTTAATGCTGTGAATTAAATTTTAATAACAGGAGATATTGAAAAGCAGACTTGAATCATGCAGAAATAAATCCAGAAAGATCAGGGTCCTAAAATTAGAAATTCAAGACAGCATCCAATCCGCTGCTAAAACCCTTGTAGGATGGCAGATTAAATTTTTGATGGAAATCAAAATTACACTGCAAACATACGCGGGGCGAGGCAAACCTGGCACCATTGTGATTTATGGATTCATTACACCCGCACCGGTTTCAGCCCTCCCCCATTTTTTATTTTTATTTTTTTTAACCGCGCACAGAAATTACATTTGCTCTGCTGATTTTTTTTTTCTTTGCCCCAGAAAAGCAACACAGGCGCTACCTTCACAAAATGGTCAAGTGGAAAAAAAGAAAAAAAACAATTTTGTGTACACGTAAACAAGCCTAATTTTCACTGCTGTAGCAAATGAATGTCCTGATGCATTATTCATCAAACCAATAAGGTTCATTTTTACAAGGGAAAGGAGAGGAAGAAATATGAGCGGAAAGCACAGCATTTTATGCGGCGGCCCTAACCCCTGAAAAGCAATTTCCCAGGGACTAATATAAATTAAGCAATTTTCAGACATTTTCAGCACAGCCACTGAGAACACAAGAGAACAGTGGATGCCTGCTATGCTCAAAATGGATTCTAAAAGGCTCATTTTAACCCACATCACTCATCCGGAATAGTGCTTAAAAGGACTGGCGAGGAATCAAAGAAAGCAAATCTTTCTTCTTTAGAAAATAGAAACTCGGCTAGCAAGTTGATATCGACGAAAACAGAAACCCCTCACAGTGACTTGATAGACCACTGTCGTTTGTACACAAACTGGAAACGTCCGCCATCTGTTCTCCGTTCTCAGTCTTCCTCCGACATACGACAGCACCGATGGTTGTTTTAAAAATAATTGTACCTGTTCTCGGGATTGCTAACTAAGATTCTTAATTCGAAATATGCTAGCACACGAGTACAACGAGCAGCAAGAATTAACACTGTATTTTTTTTAACATGTCTACCAAATGAAGGAGCACGGTCAGTGACTTCTAGAGTTGAACGTTTCAATTGAAACTTGAAGTCTCATGGCATGACGTCAGGCAGAAACGTTAATGCTTAAAGTCACTCAAACAAAAAGAATTAGAGAAAAAAGATATAAAAAACATTGCTTACAATATGTATTATCGTACAGCATGTTGTCAGATGGACAGTGTTTTGTTTTGTTTTTACAGTTGGTGGAAAAAAAAAAATCGGATCTGATCCAGACTGTGCATGTGGAAGCAATCAAAATTTTCCATAGAAAATCTCATTTAACATGTTCAGATGCTTGCAGCTCTGTCAAATCTCTTTAGAGCGACTTGTAATTTGTTTGGCTCATGTTCCTTTATGTTGGCTTCCTGCAAGAAGAAAAATCGTTCGATTTGAATCAAAATTCAATTCATCTTATTTTAGCTTGTAAGATCAGACACTGTGGTTGCTCAATCATTAATAGTGCACAACAAATGTTTCAGCCCTTCGGAGGTCTATTGTTAGAAACAAAACAAAACATCTATTTCTTTACTTGAGATCAAATTTCAACTGAAAAACAAAGGCAGAATTGTCCTGTCAGATTTATTATAATTTTGTACCAGCCCACTGAATTTGAAATGAGGACTTGACTTGAAGGTCAGCATTCAAATTACCCCGAGCAAAATGGCAACCAGACTCAAATAAAAACCCAAGTCGAGCAAAATGGGAAACGCGACCACAAGATTAATAAAATAAACCGCAGGAGCGCTGCTGGTGATTGTTTTTCCTGACTTACATTTTTTTTTTTTTTTTTTTGCTGACATGCTCATTCTACCTCCATAGCTACTCTGTTCAATTTGGACTATTTTTAGTTTTGCATGTAAAATTCCCCAATCTGAATGAATCACAAAATGAGAAAAATATATACCGGTATGTATAAATCTTGAAACAAGGAAGGCGAAAAGGAAAATAAGGAGGGAGGGAAAACAAAAGATTTGAAGGCAACAATATAGTAAAGTGCATGATTAAGTAGCTTAGGACGAAAAACTAATGTAATAATTTACATTTGTCACCCTGAAGCAAAACCATTCAGGGCCAGAGGCTCCTGAGGGGGAAAAAAAACAAGGGAGGAAAAAAGATGACTTGCACCCTGCCATTGGATTTGTTTTTAAAAGGTAATTGTCAATGTATTGGGTTGAACATCAAAGTACTTTAAATTTCATTTGAAACCAAAAAAAAAATGCACATTGTGTGTAAAGTGATAACAAATCCCAAACTAATCAAATTATGCTGCTTGTATTTAATTTCTCCAAATGGCTACCTACAGGTGGCGCCAATCGGTCGCAGAGTTCAGATCTTAAAATACGTCTATTTTATGTAAAAAATTACAAATTAAGATTTTTTTTTTAACTCGACGTCAATAAAGTGACGGTCGTATCCGTCTGTGAAGCGTGTTTGGCGGTCAAAGAAACACCGAGGAGCGGTGTGGATGTGGCCTGAGTACCGGAGAGGGGGGGTGGCAACTCCGGAGCCCTGCTCAAATTTGATGGAAAATTCACCCAAAAAAAAAAAAAAAAACATGGCTGCAAGAGGTTTTTGTGTGTGCTTAGATTGTTCCTCCCCTTCCCCGTCGCCCTTCATTTCGCTACCACAGCTCGCTTACAGCATCGGTTAGCTGCATTTCCCCCAGCACATGACTCCAAAGTTACAATTCCTAAATCAAAATCCGCGACACACGAGCAAAATTGCTCCTCAATGATGGCTGCACCTGGTTTGGAAGGCGAACACTGAGCTGACGCGTCCATTAGTCAAGTGGAACAGCCATAAACTTGACGTTAGCCCGCTACTGGAAATTTGTAATTAAAAAAATTGTTTTCAAAAATAAAAATAAGTGATTTGACATACCTCCAAAAGCGCCGTGGCTCATGCGAAAACACTCCCGACGAAAAAGCCTCCCTTCGGCCAGGGGTGTCTGCAACAACGGCTTCCTCCTCCGGGGGAGGGGAAAAATGTGAATTAGTTATGAGGAAATTCAAAAATGTTAGAAATTTCCCTCCAGTCTTGTGTTTGCCCCCCCTCGCCGCTTCGACACGCTACGTTACATTTTTTTGGAGCAAATAATGTAACGAGCCGTCAAAAAGACGACAGTCCGGATCGTGCGGGCTGTCCGCTCACAGCTCCCACACCGGGGGGGGAGGTTGTGTCACCGTTCCTGGTGAGGAATTTTCCCGTCCGCCATACACAAGGACAGATTCCAAAATTACAGAGCCGGCCTGCAATAGCCTACATTTAAAAAAAGGGAAAAAAATGGTGGTGGTGGTGGTGGTGGTGGTGGTGGGGGG
>NW_017805547.1:124761-142593 GCF_001891065.2 Hippocampus comes
GGGGGTCTGGGAAGAAAAGGAGTTGGGGGGAGAAATACGCTGGCCAACCAAAAAGATTCACGGCGAATAGAGGCCCCTGTTATGCAGCTAACGTATGTATTATTTGGCACCAAGTTGCAGTATTTGTTGTTATTTTATAATTAAAAAATACTCCCGTACACATTCAGACGATACATTTACAGCTTCTTGGTCAGATATGTCGACAACGACAACTGAGTTGGTGATACGTAGGAATCCTAGTCAACCGAAACTTTTTGGTTGGCCAACATTTTTATTCTAAAACAAAATCCAAACATTTTTTTGTGACTTCCATAAATATAGGCACTTGAATGTTAATCTGTCGCGATCGAAATAGTGTTTACGGATGCCGGAGGAAAGAAGCAAACCGTCACTTTTGAATAATAAACGTTTAATGAAGAATTAATGTTTAATGTTCAAAGTTCAATTTGAAATTGGAGGGGTAAAAAAAATGACAAAATAATGATTGCACAATTTTTTTTTCATCAGATAAATATTTGCGTGGTACTCTCACTGTTTCACAAATGTCTGTACACTACTGGGAGACTTTTACAGTTTTATTTTGTGTCCCTCTGAAAGTGGCCCCTCGGTGCATTTTTTTGGAGTAACCAGCAGAGAGCAGCAACACACTTAAGTATCGTCATTGGTTCGAGCAAAGTGATTGCTGAGCATAACAAAAAACAGTACCTCATGTTTACTTTACAAATACAAAACCAAGTGTAATAATGGGTATGGGAACATATGGGCAAAAAATGTATCACACTTTTGAAAAAAAATCAACACTTAATCAATGACTTAATTTGATGAATTTTAGAAAAAGAAGAATCATCGTATTTATTCGTCTCACTCTCTCTCACACACACACACACACACACACACACACACACACACACACACACAGGCTCACAAAATTTGACATCTGCATTTGATCCATCATCATACAGTAGTACTAGTGAGCACAGCAAACACACTGTGACACATACTGGAGCAGGGGGATATTTAGGCACCCATGGAGTAGTTTGGGGTATCAGCCGCAAGTTGGAGGGATTTGGGGGCCGAATAGTCATGATCCACAGTCCCCCATGGTGGCAGGCAACAATGTTGATCACTTGGCCACGACTGCCACCTAATACTCATTATAATTCTTCAAGGAGAAATGTCCTATTTACGCTTTGCTGTATATTATCTGTTTGGGATAGTTTATGAAGAACGATTTAGTGACGGTAGTGGTTGTTAAAGGGTGAATATTTGAGTGAGGATGGGATTAGGGTGTAGGGCTAGGTGCTTGCAATGTATGCAAAGGTCTTGCATGACATCATGCATGACAATGGTTCAAAGTCTCATGCGAGTTCAGAGGCATATCATCCCTAAATGTTTGGCTGAATTCCAAATTGTGCAAATGTCAGGGCCTGAGCAAAGACAAACAGCATTTTATTCTGTTATGAACAAGCAGCTCACATCCGGGACAGTTTCTTATCAAAGTGTGGTGCAAAGCAAGATACAAATTTGTAGCCATTATGTTCAGATCCCTCATGTATCTCACTTTCTATTCTCAGGATTTTTGCTCCCCTCCCCTGCTGCCGCTGTCAGTCATTCTTTGGTCATTTGGGCCAGAGGTGACTCATCTCAACAGCAACCTCCTTTTTTTCTCACCTCCCTAAAGGCTATAAATAGAATGTTAACCTTTCTAGAGAAACGCAAGTTCACTTAGCACAGATATGACCATGTTATTCAAAACAGGCATACAGTAAGTCCAGTGACACCTTTGCCCTGCTATATATATGACCAAAGGTTGAGACTACTTTGAAACAAAATTGGGACAGAGTGCTAATGAATCCGTTCAATTAGGTTCAGTTGGGCCGACGATGACTTTACCATCATCCGTCAGAACAAAGCCAGGAAACTCGAATCTGATCATAAAGCATTCCAAGTATGAGTGGAAAAACAAAAAAAGATCCTTGCCAGAATCTGCGGATGGTTAAGTGAGGCAGAAACTTCTGCTCAGATGGCGACGTATCCTGTTGAGGATGACGCCAACAAGTCTGTTGTCTCATGGGTAAAGTTGCCATATGTATGAAAAATACAAACAACCTTTGTTGTTTATAAACCATGACAGTAAAACAAAACAAGCAACATAACAATCCGCCAAAGACCAGCGGAACCCAGCAAAGCTAAATACAAGCACACTTGACGACACAACCTGGACAAGAGACACGCGGTTGAGGCAGCTGATTGGGTGACACAAGGCGGAAACAAAACCAAACGAGGAAGACAAAAGTACCTGAGGAAACAAAACTATGAAAGAAAACCAAATGTAATCTTACCAAAAACAGAATTATGACACAACAAAAGGGAAATCATTGTGAATGATTTAGAATCCACTTTCCTTCATCGCGTAGCGTATTATGTCGAGGAATCTGCAGTGGAAATCAGATGACTTCTAGGGTTAACCTCCAGGCCGTAAATCTTCAAGATCTAACATTAATACTCACTTCTAGGGCTTCATCCGAGAACTTGTGGCGGTGGGTCAACTGGCATCTTGAAGCCTAAAAAAAAATAAAATAAAATGAAACCAGTTATGTAACGGCAGGAATCTGGGACGAGAGGAATCCCTGACATCAATTATCAGACTAATGAATAAGAAAAGGGGCTTCTCAAGGTGTTTGTAACTCACATTTACCCATTTAGAGTCCGCTCCTTTGAGACAACTTCTAATGAATAAAAGGCGCATACGCGGATAACGCGCGTGTTTGCTTGACCTCTCCTTTGGCCTCGAATAAATGAACAGTCTATAATCGGCAGCTCATTAAGCAGGTAGCTATATTATAAAAAGGGGCGCGCGCATCCCAATGATAAATTGTACCAGTGATGTAATGCTCAGTGACTTCATCGTGTAGTTTTTGTTTTATGTACCTGTAAAATGCTGTCATTACCCTTTCATCTAAAGCCAACCTGTCGAAGCAGATGGCCGCCTGGCATCTGTTTAAGCGCAATTATTTTCCGAATCAGGGGCTTTTCCCTCATTATGGTGACCACATGTTTGCTTGTTAAACCCCGGCCACTTCAATAGGAACACCTATACATTCATATCAATACTGATACGGGCATCATTGGGGATATATTTTTAAAAGTCTACACCAGGAACTATCCCACACATTACACAACAGACTAATGTCATTCGTTTGGAAAGACATCGCACATCACCCTAATTTTGTGGTTTTGAGCGTTTTGTTTAACTTGCAAGTTTTGTCCTATAGGAATGCTTTGAAATGAAGTTACTGACCTGATTTATAGGTTTATCAGCAATCAGCATTTATCCTTTTACCATACCATATTTGTCCATTTAACATGCTTTGATTTGTTGTAAACTCAGCATAAAAAAATGTGGAACTTTTTCAAAGGCTGGAAAAAAAATGACATTGCTGATGTCACCAGGTTTTATTTTATCCCCCGTTTTCCACCGTTTTGGGAGCAGTCGACTGACAGATGCTGTTTAGTTTGCGTGATGCAAAATGAAAAAAAATGCAGCGCAACTTGAACCAAAGTCTTTCCCAGCTGGTCTTTAGGCTCGCTTGCCTTTAAAAAGGTCTTATGACTTTTGTGCAGCGCAACTTGAACCGAAGTCTTTCCCAACTGGTCTTTCGGCTCGCTTGCCTTTAAAAAGGTCTTATGACTTTTGCATGATTGTCTCATCATCTGACTTGCTATTTTCAGCCTTTCCTCCCCGTTTGCGCATTACATTCTTCTGCAGTCTTTGTTCCTCCTCCCTCCTCGCCCTTGTGAATGAAAATGTCCCAGGCTGTGAACTCTGTGGCTTTCACATCACTGCTGTTATCCAACACTGCAGCCTCTGTTATTCACAGCCTTGTCCTACTTTATCAGCACCTTTACGTTCACCTATGCTACCTACATTGGCCAGATTGCTTCATTCTAACTGCACAAAACGCTTGCAACACGGGCAGGCTTGCATATATGAAAGTGTTTGACGAGTGCCTTGAACTTCTTTTCCTGGAAATGTGAGCCCTGGCATTACATAAAGTGATGAAGACAGGATATTCATCACAAAATGGTTGCCAAACCCAGAAAACAGGTGAGCTATGATTGGTCGGTCCCTGAGTCCTGCTAACATTTGGAAAATTTGGTCAATATGGGCCGTGTTGGGACGAAATGTCCACAAGATGCAGATTTAAATCCGTCCGTAACTACCACACCCATTGGATACCATCACAAAGTCAATACGGATGGAATGGAGGGGAACTACCCTAGCTTAACGAAATCCAAACCACAAAGTCCTGAAAAAAACTCCAATATCTTTTTAGACAATCAGAACCGTGAAGACAAGGGCGTCAAACTCATTTTTGCAGGGGCCACATGAAGGAAGATCTATTCCCAGCAGTCTTTGGGAAGTAGGCGTGGTACACCCTGAACTGGTTACCAGCCAATCACAGGGCACACATCGACGAACAAACGTTCGCGCTCACATTCACACTGAGGGACAATTTTGAGTGTTCCATGAACCTGCCATGCATGGTTTTTGGAACGTGGGAGGAAACCGGACTGACCCGGAGAAAACCCACGCAGGCACAAGGACACACTCAAAAACTCCAACTGATCTCTTTTCAGTTCCTTCCTTACCGGAAGTCTGTGGACACATTGAGGTCACTGCTCAATCATATTGTTTGTAAAAATTAGATAAAAGGTGCCCGATCCCAGATTAGCGCTCACGTTTGATTGAGCCTAATCCTCAAAGCAGGCAGTGTCAGCAAAGAATTATGATTGCAGATGATGCACATTCACATGCACGTTACACTGCCTTCATAACCTGCTGGCGTCATGGGGGTAGTGGGGGAAGGAATCCATTAAGGTTATTTGAAGACTATTTTTAGCCGAATGTATCCAAACAAGGGGATGAATAACATAACAATGATGCAAAAAAGTTATTTCGCTGTTTGGTCTGTAGCGTCGCTTGTGTTGGTGTAAAATATTACGAGTATTTATGAAAGAGGAAATATATAGTATCAATATTATATACAGCGGTGGTTGTTTTGAAAGTGCTCTAGAAATACACTTGAGTTGAGATGTATTCGCTTCTCTCCTATTGTTATAATATTGTCATGAAATGACAATCTCACACATTTTGTCATCATATTCGGACGATTTTTTTTTTCTCGTACCACCGCAAAACGTTTCTTGTTACATTACCACGGATCTCTTGTAACATGATGGCATAATCCCGGCATTTTGTGTTCTTCTCATTCTTTTCAGTGAGGCCCTGACACTCCTTTGTATCAATGGGATAGTAATGGCGATGACAAGTCATTCATTGCTCCTTTCATGGGAAATTGAAGAAGCTTTTAAGGACAGGAAACCGTCCTGATAATGAGCAGCCTATTGCCCTTGCCCGCAAGCCCGTTATACCTGCGGGTCGGTTGCATAATTTCTCGACAATTAGAGCATGTGTATGAGTGCCTTTTCTTTTTTTCCATGTAGTGACGTGAATGGGGCCGAGCCGTTGAAAAAGGAAGCGTGGATCGTATTAGTTGCGGTGTCACAAGGTTTGCACATGCAAGTTTTCACATTTGCTTGAATTCCTCGGGTAAATTTAGAATACGCTCCATCACTTTCCACTGCAACACATTCCTCAGTCTTGTTCGTGAGAGATCCCTGCAGTAACAATGTCACCCCGTTCTATTTGTAGCGTTTTGCTTTTAGGGCAAATGTGTTTATTTTGAACTTACTTTTATTAAAAGAGTTAGAAAATTAAAGCGTGGTTCTAATTAAAATTCTGAGCAATGAATCCACTGATTTCCGTGGATTTCTGATTCACAGTTGAATAGTTCACAAACGTCACTCGCCTGGTGGCCTTCCTGTGCGGAGTTTGCATGTTCTCCTCGGTGCCTGCGTGAGTTCTCTCCAGTTACTCCGGTTTCCTCCCACATTCCCAAAACATGCATGGCAGGTTCATGGAACACTCGAAAATGTCCCGAGGTGTGAGCGCGGATGGTTACTCGTCAATTGCGATTGGCTGGCAACCAGTTCAGGGTGTCCCCCGTCTACTGCCCTAAGACCGCTGGGATCGGCTGCGGCACACCCGCGACCCTTTTGAGGATAAGAGGATTAGAAGACGGATACATGGATGGATGGAATGCAATCTGTTCTCCCAAATGATGTAGATTCACCCTTGAAAAATCTGAAATGACATCATAATAAGCGCAGCATTTTAGTTTCGGCGTCAGGATGTGATCAACTGAATGATTTAGCTGCCTCCAGCAGTGTTTTCGCATATCTTACACCACTCCGGTTAATATTCAGCGTGAGGTCATCACCATTGTCGGAGAGGCAGTGAGTTTAACGGATTATTGAAACGACTGAAGGGTCGAAGCGGTTAAATTTTCAGGCTCTGACACAGTTACCCATGAGTGATGTGTTAACACATCGTTTACGCCACCCATTCGGTGTTTGCAAGTGGGAGTGAATCGGAGTCGTGAGGAAAACGGGGAAGAAAAAAAAAACAACAACATTCTTATTTCATAATACATCACAAGCAGGCTGATGCAATCGGCGATGAAAAGATTAGCCACTTCCTGATGGTGTCAAAGGCAGCTTCTTGTGACTCCTGCCCCCTCATCTTTTAAAAGCGCAATTTTACACGGTGGCGTCAAAGCCAAAAGCTTAATTTTAGGAAGATACAAAAGGGAAGCATGCATAACACTGGCAATATTCTTGAAGGCCAAGGAGGTGGAAATCAGAACAATTACAGCCAAATGATCTTATGAGACATCTACAATGTCAGGGAGTGGACTGATTTCGAGTGCCCCAAAAACACATTTTTGAAGTTACGAAAGGTGCGCGATGTCGACGATGATCAGAAAACGACGCGCTGATATGTTTTCACTAGATTGTTTTAAATGTATGCCCCCAGAAGTGCTTTTCATACACATCAACTGCAATTGTGACTTGACGACTGCCTCGGTGAAGGTTCGTGAGAGACGACGACATCTTCTGACTTATGTACAAATTCTGGTTAAGGTGCCGCCTCAGGGAAGGAAACTCCGTTGTAAACTGAGAACTCCCTCTGATTTACACACCTTTTCCATGCGTGAATTACAATTAGCTGCCTTGCTTCTTCGTCTTTTCCATCCTGCCGCCTTCAGTTAATTCACTTGTTGTAAGGACGCTGACGTAGACTCGATGGTTCCTGTGTTCTGATGAGGAAAAAAAAAAAAAAAGGTGACAGGGGAGTTTCCCCGACCTCATCCAAAGGGATCGAAACCGGGTTGCTAGGAGACTAATGGAAAGTCATGGGCCAAAAGAAATGGCAGCAGTGAGTCACTGACCGTGAGGGAAACTGCGTGAAGTCACGAAAGTCCAAAATTAGAAAAGAGAAACGAGACCAAATCTCAAACGAGATGGTGGAAAATAGCTTTTCTTTTTATACGCAGTAAAGTCTGCCTGGATTTCTCCCTGACAAGGCAGGTGCAACAATTTTATCAATCGATGCTGTGGGGGGGGAAAGCTTCAACAAATAAAAATTCAAGACGCATTTCATTCAAATGTATGATGAGGAATGTTGCTGCACTTATATGATCAAGTCAAATTTCTCCTTGTCATCACCAGGTCAGATAGATGACTTTGAATAGGATCCGTCTTTCCATCGCTCTCTCTTCTCTGGCTCGACCAAAGTGTTTCTGTATCCCTGCGGGTACACGCTGACATTAAACGGTGTAGTATTAGGTAACACCGGTGTGGGCGAGGGCCGGATGTTTTCCCCTTGGTCGGTTTAGCAACATCAGGTGATTCGCTTCTTGACATTTGCACTGAAAGGAAGAGGCTGTTTGTGTCCTGAGTGTCCTGCTCTCAAAACATCGGGATAGCACTTCCCAGTGCATCGAATTAGCTGAAAGAACGATGACGACAATTGTTTTTTTTTTTTCCTGCCTTGCAATGAAAGGATAATTCATCCATTTTCCGATCCGCTTATCCTCACAAGGGCCGCGAGGTGCGCTGCGCTCACACTCACACCCAACGACAATTTCGAGTGTTCAATCAGCCTGCCATGCATGTTTTTGGAACGTGGGAGGAAATCGGAGTACCCGGAGAAAACCCACGCAGGTACGGGGAGAACATGCAAACTCCACACAGGAAGACCAGAGCCGGAATCGAACCCTGCACCCCTGCACTGCGAGGCCGACGCGCCAACCAGTCGGTCACCGGGCTGCCCTGAAAGGACAATTATGTTACATAATTCCAACACACACAAGTACTACAAACGGCAGGGATCTCACGTACCCTGTTCTTGTGAGAGTTCAGGCAGATTTCATAGAAAATGGTCCATTTTGACAAAATGGACTCACCGCGATCTTCCAAGAACTCGCATCCATCTGCGAGTATTTTGGATTTCGCTGATGTAACCGGCCAGAGTACAGTTAATCAATATCAGTCTAAAAGGAGCAGCAATCAACCGAGGCTGCCTAATTGGAAGAGAATATAAACAACCGTGCAGCCATGTTTCTCTGGACTTTCAAGGAGGTTTTTGTCAGTGAATTCCAGGATGGGATTGGATTGAAAACAAATGTATGATCATCTGCATAAGTAAATATGGAGCGCAGATGGAGCCCATCCGGCCCCCCCTCATTATTGGGAGTGGGTGCAGGAACCAGAGCACTCTTGTTCCAGATTAACAGGATTTTTCCACATTAGTTTTAAAAATAGTGGATGAGTTTGAATCTGTGCAATCCAAGTCATTGAACGTGATGAATTACACTTGGCCAGCTGTAGCTCACGTACTTGTGTTCTAAAGCAAATTCCAAAAGAAATACATCCGGAAAAAAAAAAAAAATCAATTTACTGGTATTTTTGGTACGACTAATCAATGGAGCATAGGTGCAGTACACCCCATGTCTGTTCGTGTAAACTACACCTTGATTCAATTTGTTTCTTTTTACCCACTGAATGACCGACGTCTACATGATGTCAGGAAAGAAATAAACATTGGAATGGAACAAGGACAGGAAATCTTTCCACTCGTTAATAATGAAACAATACCATCGCATGATAATGGAATCCATCACGGGAATCAACGTAACAAGAAGCTGCGGGCACAGTCTTCCTAAACAGTCTCACACTTGTCTATTCGGTTACCTAAATTTGTTTTTAAAAGCTCTTTCTGGCTGTTTTTATAATTATGACACCCTTTCTGCCCCTCCCCCGCCCTGCCACTGTCAAACGGTTGCTTTTATCATCAGGAAAGGATTTACCGGGAGGTCTTGGAGGGCTCCAATGGACATTTGCAACACCTACACTTGTTTACACAAAGCCCATCTTCAGTTCGGGACATGGAAACTGCAGCTTTAGATCATTCTTAAAAGGGAACCGCAAGTGAAGTGGAAATGCAAAACGAAGCCACACACTCAATGGGGGCCCAAAACGCACTACGGTTGGGAGAACAATGAAATAAAATAATTCAACCCTCTTTCCGCTTGCGCATCCAACCCCCTTCATTTTTGGGGGGGTCTATTTATAAAGTCCATTTCTGCCCTGCAGTGTTTGAAGGTCTCATGAAGAAATGAGCGGTGCAGCTCGTGGCACGACGCCCTTGCGCCCAGCCACCCGTTCGGAATGATGTGACGAATAGCGAGACAGGAGACGACTCATTCATTTGTCAGACGCTAACTGTGCAAAGTGAACAATTCCGCCCACTGTTTTTGGATGCTTGTGAGATGTGACTGATTTTTGACTCTTTGGGGTTCTTTAGTACTTGAATCATGATCTCGGGTTGAAGATGCGCTTATGTAGCTTTACTTCTTCTTTAGTCTGGAGCCTCCTTCTCATATTATATAACGGAGGCTAAGTACCAAGAGTGTATTTTTCCATTCTACAATACTGGCTGTCTGATACGTGCGTACTCACTCCTGCCTTTGGTCAGTAATGGCTTTTCAACAAATCCTTCAAGGAAAGCATTTTTCTAAGAAGAGTAGGAGGTCAAAAATGTGTCAGGCAAGATCGTTATCATTTTCAAAACGACCATTCAGACCTGTTTTGTGAGTTAAGGTATACACTGTGCATGCCACTATTAAATTATTACACTTCTAATATTGCCATTCATTAAAAAAAAAAAAAAAAGAAGTAAAGCGCTGTAGTCAAACAAAAAATTGCATACTCAAAGCATTGAGATGACTTTAACCCTTTCAGGGAAAGCGGTTACAGCAGTGGACAACTTATCCTGTTTGGTATGAAGCCAGTCCTCCTTATTAGGCCGTTTAAGATTTTGACATCGTGAGACCAAGACGACGCCAAATAAGTGAACAACAGTACCTCGCCATTCCGAAGCTTCAAGCAGAATGTTCTTCGAGGGAAGCGGCCCCAGAGCTTTGAGTGGTGACATCCGCAGTCAGTTACAGAGTTGCGGAGAGACTGGAGGAGTCACAGAAAGGCATAGAAGAGGATGTTCTTGGAAATGGGGGAAAAAAATGTTAGAGAACAGTAAGTTGCCATTTACGTGTAAATCACTCCTTCCGTTTTGCCTCTTGGTAACTTGTTAACAGGCTCAAAATGATTCACAAATACCGAAGGAAACCTTGGATGGAAGATTTATTACTCACCACCATTCAGCACCATCTTTGTGATGGAAGATTGACTCAACACTGTTTTTTTTTTTTTGTACTGGGAGGGGGGCGTGTTGCGTCTCATATAAAACGCTCTTGCAAGGGGCTGCTCATTCCCAAACTTTTTGCATCTTCAAAATAGTGACGTTTCTTATTTCCATTCGCTGGTTGAGAACAATTCGGAGTTCCAAAAATACCCTCTGCCTCGAGCTGCGTCTTTTCATTGCAGCTCTCCGACTGTCATGATTTCTGCGCCTCTTTTGTGAAAACATACGGTCCTGTACTTCAAACACTACACACTAAAATATGTAACACTGGATAGTGGAATGATTTGTGGCCGAATGGAAAACAAGAGAAAGGCCAAGACGGTCTGGTTAGAGTTAAAACGATTGCATAACAGTGAGGCTCTGACAGGGAAACGGAAAAAGAGGATCCATCAAAAAGCTGCGGCCAACATCTACCGATGAAGCTCGGTGCACCTCGTCTGGCCGTATCGATTATTAGGGCCATGCGAGACCGGCCGTGGCGTGTCGCGAGGAGGCGTGCTTCCTGTTGGCCTAATGCTCGTGTGTTCTGCCGCGAAATGTCTCTTTCAAACATGAATGGGTGAAAAAAAAAATTGCTGCCACAATGTGTGAGGCAAGGGTGGGCAGCCTTTTTCAGTTTCAGTTTTTTCGCCCGTCTTCCGAGGCCTATACTACAGCTCGAGAAAATAGGAAGTGACAAGCATAAAATGGGTACGGTATTATATTTTCTTAGCAATAGTCGTTGAAACGTTTTGGGGCTTTCTTGTAACACTTCCTCTGAGATTTGATTGTGGCCCGAGTACCCGGCAGTGCAAAGGCCCTCTTGGAATCACTGTGTTTATTCTTCAAATGAATGAATGAATGAATGCCTTTCTTTGCCATTTCCCTGGAAAACATTTAAAAAAAAATAATAAATCACCGATGCCTATCATAACAGAATGGTTGAAAAATACTCAAGCACCCATGCCCAAAATGGAAAAGGAAATCTGACAATTTGGTTAGGTTTCAGGTGAATTCCAGGGCTCATGTTTTGACGAGCGACAACCAGGGAATTCATCCAAACGAGTTCCAATCAAAGAAAAGTTGATAGATGGGTGACCATAAATTTATTGTGGGTACAACGTGACGTAAAAGAATGATGATCATCTCAAGGGTGGGCCATGTCAAACGGGTTTCAAGGGCCACTTCATTGCCAATTGCCGCTTTGTCTTTTTCAAATTGAACAATTTCACAATTTATCGAGATGAGATTAGGAAAAAAAAAAAACTTTTTTTTTTTTTAAATCTAGGTGTTTACAAAAAAGGTGTGTAGGTGTACCTAATATTGTGACTGTTGAGTTGTAAGTCAGTAGCAAGGGCTAAAATACACTCGAGTCAAATGTGTTGAAATTTGCAAGCTCATAATTTGGTTTCACCGGCCTGCCCATAGTTTTTATTGACTTTGTTGTTGACTTGATCTTTTCATCTTTATTCTTATATGCTAGAAAGTAAGAGGCGGAAAATTCCAAAATAATTCCATGACTTCCATTCGTATGCGTCCAAATCTTTCTGATTAGAGCTTGACATATTCCAGAGCCTTGAGGAAGCAGATGCTGAATGAGTCATTTGGCTTTATCAAGGTGAGGTGAAGGAAGTGCTGTACTTTTTTTTTCTTTTTGGGGGGTTGGAGGGGGTGGGGTCGCTTGGGTCAGGTGACAGATTCCTTTGCACCACAAGAGAAAGTCCATGTTGCGATGTATTTGTTGCGGTTGGGGCTGAGCCAAAGTATCAGCATTTATCCGCAGCTGGGAGGAAATCCACATGTGCCGTGTTGCGGATGTACCCGACAATAGAACCACAGGGGGGATGAACAAGATGGAGGGTGTCAACTTTCAGTGTCAATACACAGTTAAATACGGAACTCAGGGCATTTTCTTTCAAGGAAACAGCACCCGAGGCCACGAGATGAAAACAAATATGTCGAAGTTGCGAAACAATGTAGTCAAGCAGGGGACCTCAATTCAAAGCGGCGTAGTCCAGCGGTATACAGTGACCATTGTACCTGGGAACTTCTTCACATCTGCGTTGGGTGCCGTCAATGTCCCATAGTCCCTCCATATGTCTTGATTTTGCCTGAGAAACAGCCAGCGGGATTTGTAGTTGATTGACTGAAACAGGTGAGCAAAAAGAAACGGCAAGTGAAAATCTGAGACCATCGACGCCAGAGCCAATCAGGGACGAATACAAGCCAATGCGTTTTCTTGCACGGTTGTCGATATACTCAGACGATCGGCGTTGACGTTATGCGCAATCGGCACCTGTCCTGACAGTTGGCGACATGACTGAACTCGCTCGGAGAATGTACAAGTTGTCTACTGGTATCATGAAGAAGAAAAAAAAAAAAAAAGAAGGAAAAATCGTCAGGTTTCATACCTTCCTGGTAGTTTCATCATCGAGGCGCCTGGTGGGGAAATAGGTTATTTGTAGATGAGGATGTGATCACTTTCCACCAGGGACTTGGCTCAAGCAGTCAGTGGAGCGCAGACCTCTGCCAAGGCCAAACACGTGTGTCCTGTCGATGGCGGAGCGCCAGCAGCTGTCTGTTGACCAGAGTTTTAGTGGTGATAAATGTTTGTCCTTGCTTTTTTTTTTTTTTAAATCCTGGATTTGTGATTTAGCAGGGTTGTATGTACGGTAACTCTCAAGTTCCCTGGAAATTGGAGATTGAAAGTACACCAAAAAAAAAAAAATCCTGTCCTCCAATGTCTTGTCATTGGTGGACAGTGAGACGTATTCGTTGGCGTGGTTAAAAAAACAAATCCGGATCGTCTCAATAACTTTGGGAAGCCGTTTGCATGACAATACGGTAAATGAGAGCAGAATAAGGAATGCCGGCATCTTGCGTATTCGTGCTAACTTGTTTGGCTTCACCAAAGTGATGCGACTGCTTGGAAGATGACACATTTGTTGTTTTTTTTTTTTGCGTAAAGGCTAAGAAGCCCTTCAGCTTCCAGTCATGTGAAACGACCCATGAACAGCATTTTCACCGTCTCTCCTTTTCAGTAAACCTCCCAAAAAAGACTTTTGTTCAAAGGAAACTGTGGCTCGTAAAAGTCTCCCATAAATTTCTCTTGAAAGATGTCCTATATTCCAAGAATAACACCGCCCCAGAAGCCCAACACAAATACCCTGTGGTTGAGCAACGTGCGTACGTTTCCTCCCCGCTTCGCTAACTTTTTGTGTTCAACACTTATATTCTTCTGCTGTGGCAACATCATAGGAAGAAGACCATTATCCGCCATGAGGCAGCCTGTGAGTCAACCATTATTCTAATGTACGCGGTACGGCATTGCGCGCTGACATCAAGCGCTTGATTCATTTCCGCTGAAGCGCTTCCTCCCTTGAGATGACACATTACGCTGCTCGATCACACGAGCCGCTAACGACTCACTGGTGGGAATCCAAGCACGAGGCGGGGGAAATAATTAGCCAGGAAAAAAAAAAAAAAAAAGGAATCCCACATGCCAATAAGGGTACAAATATTTTCAACGTTTGAAAAAAATATATATATTATTATGGAAGAAAACTATAAGTTATGACCTAACAGTATGACAGTATCAAAATGATCATTTGAAAAACCACCCCCTTTTTCTTTTTCAAACCGCTACTTACCTGGAGAACCAACCTTTACATTTTCCATGAAACTAATAGCTTTGATGGCATTCAGAAGTCTAAAATAATTCAGCTGTCATACGTCAAAATCAATTCATGCAGTATGTAAAAAAAAAAAATTCTTTAGGTTTTGGCGGGGGCTACAAAACTAAGCAGATGAAGTCAGCTTATTGCAATCCAAGTAGGAGAGCACAATATTGAAGCTTCGCAACTGCAACATTCATCATTTAAAGTGTTTGGTTGGAAGGTAAACTGAGTCTGGCCTCTCGCCTCTCCTCCCTCTCTATGTCTGCGCTAAAAATAGACTGCGTGATTGTAAAAACAGCCCCAAATCCTCTCGTGGGCCATTTCCATGTCTCTGGGTTAAATGTCAAAACCCAACATGTTTTTACGTCGGCTCTTGCGACCCGGAGCAATGTCAAAGTCAAAGACTCCCTCGACGCACGCCGACTTCCGCACAAGCCTCGCAGAGCTCCGCACCAGCGATGGAAATGCTGGCGCTGCTTTCCGAGTCGAGGGTGCCAAGCTGAAAATATTCCGCAATAAATCTGAGGTCAGCGTTGTTACGGCCCCCTCAGCTCAGTCAAGACGGGATTAATTTTTCTCCAGTGTGCCTGACTGAGGAAATCTGGCAGCATTTTATCCACGAGTTGACAGATCGACGCCTTCACGGCGGGGAGGAGAAAATTTAATCCGTGTTACCTGAGGTGCGGCCTTACGGCGGGTGAGACTGACACAACGTCAAACTAGGTATGTTCCTTAGAAATGTGGCGCAGAGATACTCATCTAGTATCAAAATGGGAAACAACTGCAATGTTTGCCATGATTTTCGGACGACTAAAGAAAACTTTTCCGCTTTTTCCCCCTGTCTGCAGCTAACAATGAGACGTGTACAAGGCATAACCAATAGCAAATGGCGCTTCGGTTAGCGTAGCTAAACGACCAATATGTCTGCCGGCAATGCATTGTGGGTAAATCCAGGAGCTCAAAGCATCTCATGCATGACACTATACTGGAGATGGTTTGCTTCGATTGCTAAAATGCATGTTAGGTGAATATATGAATTTTCTTTTATGAAATCAGAGAGGCAGAAGGTGCAAAATAACAATCATGGTGTCTAAGAAAGTGAAAATGAATTTGAGCAATGTCTTCAAGACCATTAACAGAACTGGTAAGTGGGAGCTTATCAATTTTCCAGCTTTTAATAAATCAATCCCGAGGCCGGTTCAGCTGCAGGGCTCGGCACCCATCGCTACTCATAATCCGAAAAACACACGAAATAAATCTCGAAAACTGACGTCTGAAATCCAAGCGGACGTCGGCCATCTCCAATTGAAGTAGACATTTAGGGGAGAATTCCAGGGCTCGTAGTTTGACAAACAAAAGTTGGCCCGAATGAGAACCTAATTGGAAACAGTTCTCCAACACAGATGCCTGATGCTATTTTAGCAATCTTTTTGGCCTTCTCCAGCTAAACTGGGCGGAGCATGGTGTCAAAGGCCGTTGATCATTTTCAGGATTTCACTGCTGCTCTCACTTTGTATGTTACCATTTGTAGTTGTATTGTTTGACCTTGGTTGAGATCTGTGTTATTCGCTCTTATTGTGTGACATATTGCGTAAGTGTTGAGTCTTTAAATAAAACAAAGCCTCACCTGTTTTTGCTCGAATTTCCTATCAAGGTTGTTGCGAGTACAAAGCACGAGGGACAAAAACCAAAAAAGAAAAAGAGGATTTCCTCGTCTGATCAACACGATAAAATGTTATGCAATTGTTGAAAGCGGCTGTAAATAAAGACACTGAAAGTCATGGCCCTGGCATAGAGCAATGGCCATTTGAAGATAACAGACCACGGAGGAATCCCGATGCTGCCATATTTGGGAAAAAGACGAAGACAAAAGGAAAAACTCATGACAGCTGCTTTTCCAAAACACTGACAAATACCGCGATAGACTTTGCACAGACAACGGCAGGAAGGAAGTGTGAACAAAATTCTGAGCGAGAATCTTGACAGAGGGACTTCCCTTGCTCGTGAGCACGCGGCGATTAAAAGAAAAATAAAATAAAGAGTCGACAGAGGCTGAGGAGGAAACCGGGCAAAAAGAAACAGTGTGTCAAAACAGATGGCAGCTGCTAAAGAAGATTAGGAGCAGCACCACCACTTCTGACTAACCAACCCCCTCATTTTAAGACACACACACACACACACACACACACAAACACGTGCAATGGCAGCACACAGCTCCGACTGTTTCCGCTAATCCCACCCCGAAAAGACCCCAACCTTTGTGTCTCGTCCAACTGCCCTTCTTTGGTGTATCACATAAAGTGCAGTGGCATTCGACACCACGTGACACAGCTGTTCTCAAACTTTTGAAGCCACACACACACACGCACACACATGCACACACAAAGATTTCCAAATAAAGTACAGAAGTGCTGTTTATAGTCTCAGTCACATTTTTTTGATTTTTGTCTCAAACAAAGCACACAAATAAAAACCTCATAGCGGGAGGGAAAACAATGGAGGAAAGGAAAAAAAAAGAAAAAGAAAAATGGCACACTATGATAAAGTGCAAGTTCGAGAAAGGGCGGAAGGAAGCAAAGCTTATCAAGCCAAGAATTATCATCTCATTCAACTTCAGGATCCAAATGAAAAGAAACAAAGTTATGGGAAAAGTGCAGTGAAATAAGTTTAGAGCTGTATCTTACTTGAGTACAACTAAAATTCAGTTGGGCCGGACTTTTTTTTCATGCTTTCCCCAAATCATCTCATTCATCAACCCGATTTCGGGGCCTGATCTGGCCTGCGGGGCCCTACGTTTACCACCCCTCATCTAAAGCCGCTCGAGATTATCAAAGTTTATCAAGTCAGCCTGTGATTCGCTCATGGCATTGAGGCAATGTCAAATAAATCTTACGAAAGCATTGCTGAGTAGCCGAGCTACTTGTAGGAAGGGAGCCGGGTCGAGGATGTGCCGTCAGCTATCTATGCTAGCTCATGTCATCGCTACAGTGTTGAACTATACCCAACTTGCTCGAGGCCCCCTCCACCCCCCAATAAAAAACAAAAATCCGGATGTACAGCGATCAAAGATATATTGTGATACGTGGTCAAATACAAATGTGGGAAGCTAGCATAGATATAGTTTGTACGCTTTGAGAGAAAGTTTATGCTTGTTCGAGAAACAGCCTTGCTAATCTGGGGGGCACTGTGATGCTCGGACATCCATTGTAAAAAACAAACAAACAAACCAAAAAAAAGAACAATTGTTGCAGGGACACCATGGGTCGACTTGGTCAGCTGATCGTTTTATTTATCATTAGCATTGACACCAGATGCAATCTACTGTTTTCACGTGATATCACAGAAGACGCATTTTGACTTGTAAAGAGTGGAAATGATCAAATGCATTCATAAAACTTCTTACAAGCAGTGTTATTATGTATGACCGGGAGAGAAAGAGAGACAGAGAAAGAGAGAGAGAGAGAGAGAGAGAGAGAGAGAGAGAGAGAGAGAGAGAGAGAGAGGGGG
>NW_017805547.1:148660-164711 GCF_001891065.2 Hippocampus comes
CGAATGAGAACCTAATTGGAAACAGTTCTCCAACACAGATGCCTGATGCTATTTTAGCAATCTTTTTGGCCTTCTCCAGCTAAACTGGGCGGAGCATGGTGTCAAAGGCCGTTGATCATTTTCAGGATTTCACTGCTGCTCTCACTTTGTATGTTACCATTTGTAGTTGTATTGTTTGACCTTGGTTGAGATCTGTGTTATTCGCTCTTATTGTGTGACATATTGCGTAAGTGTTGAGTCTTTAAATAAAACAAAGCCTCACCTGTTTTTGCTCGAATTTCCTATCAAGGTTGTTGCGAGTACAAAGCACGAGGGACAAAAACCAAAAAAGAAAAAGAGGATTTCCTCGTCTGATCAACACGATAAAATGTTATGCAATTGTTGAAAGCGGCTGTAAATAAAGACACTGAAAGTCATGGGCCTGGCATAGAGCAATGGCCATTTGAAGATAACAGACCACGGAGGAATCCCGATGCTGCCATATTTGGGAAAAAGACGAAGACAAAAGGAAAAACTCATGACAGCTGCTTTTCCAAAACACTGACAAATACCGCGATAGACTTTGCACAGACAACGGCAGGAAGGAAGTGTGAACAAAATTCTGAGCGAGAATCTTGACAGAGGGACTTCCCTTGCTCGTGAGCACGCGGCGATTAAAAGAAAAATAAAATAAAGAGTCGACAGAGGCTGAGGAGGAAACCGGGCAAAAAGAAACAGTGTGTCAAAACAGATGGCAGCTGCTAAAGAAGATTAGGAGCAGCACCACCACTTCTGACTAACCAACCCCCTCATTTTAAGACACACACACACACACACACACACACACAAACACGTGCAATGGCAGCACACAGCTCCGACTGTTTCCGCTAATCCCACCCCGAAAAGACCCCAACCTTTGTGTCTCGTCCAACTGCCCTTCTTTGGTGTATCACATAAAGTGCAGTGGCATTCGACACCACGTGACACAGCTGTTCTCAAACTTTTGAAGCCACACACACACACACACACACACACGCACACGCACACACATGCACACACAAAGATTTCCAAATAAAGTACAGAAGTGCTGTTTATAGTCTCAGTCACATTTTTTTGATTTTTGTCTCAAACAAAGCACACAAATAAAAACCTCATAGCGGGAGGGAAAACAATGGAGGAAAGGAAAAAAAAAGAAAAAGAAAAATGGCACACTATGATAAAGTGCAAGTTCGAGAAAGGGCGGAAGGAAGCAAAGCTTATCAAGCCAAGAATTATCATCTCATTCAACTTCAGGATCCAAATGAAAAGAAACAAAGTTATGGGAAAAGTGCAGTGAAATAAGTTTAGAGCTGTATCTTACTTGAGTACAACTAAAATTCAGTTGGGCCGGACTTTTTTTTCATGCTTTCCCCAAATCATCTCATTCATCAACCCGATTTCGGGGCCTGATCTGGCCTGCGGGGCCCTACGTTTACCACCCCTCATCTAAAGCCGCTCGAGATTATCAAAGTTTATCAAGTCAGCCTGTGATTCGCTCATGGCATTGAGGCAATGTCAAATAAATCTTACGAAAGCATTGCTGAGTAGCCGAGCTACTTGTAGGAAGGGAGCCGGGTCGAGGATGTGCCGTCAGCTATCTATGCTAGCTCATGTCATCGCTACAGTGTTGAACTATACCCAACTTGCTCGAGGCCCCCTCCACCCCCCAATAAAAAACAAAAATCCGGATGTACAGCGATCAAAGATATATTGTGATACGTGGTCAAATACAAATGTGGGAAGCTAGCATAGATATAGTTTGTACGCTTTGAGAGAAAGTTTATGCTTGTTGATCATCTCATTCAACTTCACGATCCAAACGAAAAGAAACGAGGTTATGGGAAAAGTGCAGGGAAATAAGTTGAGAGCTGTCTCTGACTTGAGTACTACTAAAATTCATTTGGGCCGGACTTTTTTTTCATGCTTTCCCAACTCATCTCATTCAACCCGATAGCGGGGCCTGATCTGACCTGCGGGGCCCTACGTTTACCACCCCTCATCTAAAGCCGCTCGAGATTATCAAAGTTTATCAAGTCAGCCTGTGATTCGCTCATGGCATTGAGGCAATGTCAAATAAATCTTACGAAAGCATTGCTGAGTAGCCGAGCTACTTGTAGGAAGGGAGCCGGGTCGAGGATGTGCCGTCAGCTATCTATGCTAGCTCATGTCATCGCTACAGTGTTGAACTATACCCAACTTGCTCGAGGCCCCCTCCACCCCCCAATAAAAAACAAAAATCCGGATGTACAGCGATCAAAGATATATTGTGATACGTGGTCAAATACAAATGTGGGAAGCTAGCATAGATATAGTTTGTACGCTTTGAGAGAAAGTTTATGCTTGTTCGAGAAACAGCCTTGCTAATCGTGTCAGTGGTCTCCATTAACTGCTTGACATACATTCTTTCTAAAGCAACGTATGTCTTTTCGGGGCTTAAATGAGCTACTGTTGTTTTTGTTGGTGGTGGTAGCGTTGCTTCTTCTTTTGTGATGCTCGAGGACATCCATTGCAAAAAACAAACAAACAAACCAAAAAAAAGAACAATTGTTGCAGGGACAACATGGGTCTCGAGATTATCAAGTCAGCCTGTGATGCGCTCATGGCATTGATGCAATGTCAAATAAATCTAACGAAAGCATTGCTTAGTAGCCGAGCTACTTGTTAGAAGGGAGCCGGGTCGAGGATGTGCCGTTGGCTATCTATGCTAGCTCATGTCATCGCTACAATGTTGAACTATACCCAACTTGCTCGAGGCCCCCCCCCCCCAAAAAAAAAAACAAAAATCCGGATGTATAGCGATCAAAGGTATATTGCGCTACATGGTCAAATACAAATGTGGGAAGCTAGCATAGATGTAGTTTGTACGCTTTGAGAGAAAGTTTATGCTTGTTCGAGAAACAGCCTTGCTAACGTGTCAGTGGTCTCCATTAACTGCTTGACATACATTCTTTATCAAGCAACGTATGTCTTTTCGGGGCTCAAATGAGCTACTGTTGTTTTTGTTGGTGGTGGGAGCGCCCATTGCAAAAACCAAACAAACAAACCAAAAAAAAGAAAAATTGTTGCAGGGACAACACGGGTCGACTTGGTCAGCTGATCGTTTTATTTATCATTAGCATTGACACCAGATGCAATCTACTGTTTTCACGTGATATCACAGAAGACGCATTTTGACTTGTAAAGAGTGGAAATGATCAAATGCATTCATAAAACTTCTTACAAGCAGTGTTATTATGTATGACCGGGAGAGAAAGACAGACAGAGAGATAGAGATAGAGAGAGAGAGAGAGAGAGAGAGCTAGCATAGATGTAGTTTGTACGCTTTGAGAGAAAGTTTATGCTTGTTCGAGAAACAGCCTTGCTAACGTGTCAGTGGTCTCCATTAACTGCTTGACATACATTCTTTATCAAGCAACGTATGTCTTTTCGGGGCTCAAATGAGCTACTGTTGTTTTTGTTGGTGGTGGGAGCGCCCATTGCAAAAACCAAACAAACAAACCAAAAAAAAGAAAAATTGTTGCAGGGACAACACGGGTCGACTTGGTCAGCTGATCGTTTTATTTATCATTAGCATTGACACCAGATGCAATCTACTGTTTTCACGTGATATCACAGAAGACGCATTTTGACTTGTAAAGAGTGGAAATGATCAAATGCATTCATAAAACTTCTTACAAGCAGTGTTATTATGTATGACCGGGAGAGAAAGAGAGACAGAGAAAGAGAGAGAGAGAGAGAGAGAGAGAGAGAGAGAGAGAGAGAGAGAGAGAGAGAGGGGGAGAGAGAAAAGGGCCAACATGGTGCCCGGTTCTTGCTCATTTCAACTATTTTGTTATTCGTCAACATTACATGTCATCTTATAGTTTTTGGAGTCTCTTTTATTTACATAAGTACAGCTGAATCCCACTTTCACAATCAGTGGAAACCTTCTGGTCGCGTCAATTGTTGTTTTTTTTTTTTTTTTTTTTGCATCTTTTATCACCTCGTTTTCTTAAAGAATTATATGTACAACCATAAAGTTCCCGGCGGCCCGCTGCCGGGGGGCAAACACACAGTTAAAATCATGACTTGCTTTCGATCCATGAAACAACTTATAGGCTTGTTGAGAGTTTTTCACTGTTAAGTAAAACTTAGAGCTCTAATTTTCCTCTCCTAACATATAAAGTTCATCGAGAGCTAAAGCCGCTTGTCCCCCCCCACCCCCACCCCCAAAAAATCCAAATAAATGAACAATAATAATAATAATAATATTAATCATAATAAAACATGAAAATAAAAATATTGCACTTAAATTCAGGACAGCATCGGACCTGTTTGGTGGTTAAGAGGAAAGCTTTGAGCCGAGAGCTTTTGTAGGTGTCCAGCCAGTTACCGTGGTACTCTAAATAAATAGGCAAAGTGAAGTTTTCCAAGATACTTTTTGTGTATTGCTCAGTATAAGTACGGGAGTGCAAGTTGTGAAGCCTGAAAACCAAAACGGCGATCAAGGAAATTGAAGCCATGTCCTGAGAGATGCGTCCTTGTTTATCAGCTACGTGTGCGGTTGAAGGAAAACGGCATTTGGCTTCTCCTCTCGTTCTCGAGTCCTTTTGTTCTTGCCGTCAGTACGACTTTTCAAGTCTTAAATAAGTCCATCCGTGCGCATTCTTTGTTCCTGTTTGTTTCAGTCATTGAGACGGGTACTCGATGAGGCTGAAACAAAGCGACGGTTCTCTTCGAGATGGAAACGAAGACGGGGAGGGGGGGGTTTGGTCGTACCAACTGTTGGCGTGTGGTTTCGCCGTGGACGTTGTCGAGGAAACAAATGGATGAAGAGACAAGAAAATAAAAAGTCACAAACAGTACCGGACTGTCTTCGTGTCTGCAGGTTTGTTTTTTGTTTTTTTTTCCAAAACCCCCACGTCATCTGACAAGCACTCGGCTTCTCCCCACAATTCGAGCCTTTTTCCTTTTCATGTTTTTAGCAAACAGTCCATCCACTCGAGGAGTAAACCACATTCCTTTGCGGTGCCTGTAGCTTTCCTGCGACCACCCAAAAACAAACAAGACGTTTAGAGCAAACAGGACGATAGACTTAAAAAGAAAAAAAAAAAGGGGGCAAGACAGAAGAAACTTGGCATCCCAACCACGCTCTCTTTCTCCTCTAGGGAGAATAGTTTTGCCTCTTATGACGAAGAGGACGTCGAAGTGGCGCTGGCCTTTTTTTGGTTGATCAAGTCCAAATAGAGTTCTGAGCGCAAGAAACGGGGGTATGAGTCTTTCTCCATCAGCCCGTATATCCGCCTTTGCGCCAGCTCAAAGCAGGAGCGCGTCACATTCTGCAAGTTGTCCTTCGTGTGATCCCGCGTGTACGAGTCCAGGTTCACCTGGAACGGAAGAGACGGACGGGATGTTCATGGAAAGCAGACAGACAATCCAGGCGGATACTTGCGTCTTTCTTCCTCCTCACCTCTTTACAAGACTGGATAGCGATGTATTCCGCAAAGATCTTCTTCGCTTTGGAGGCCATCTTGGATTGCGATTTAATCTTCTTGTATTCCTCGCAGGCCAGCCAAAATTCCAGATTCTCCTCGCTGAACTCAGTGCGCAAGAACGCTCTGAAGGCTGCCAGACCATCTGAAGGAGAGCAGAGCGAAGGGAGGGAGAAACGATGATGATGATGATGATGATGTGGACTATACACAAAAGAGAGCGTTGAGCGGGGGCGCCATGACAACGCTCCTTGGAGCCCAAATATAGCTCTGCCGTTTCCAGTCATGTGCTTGGAATAAAACGACAACAAAGAAAGCAGTCTTCCAAAATTACAGACCTAATACTTGCAGAATGGTGAATGTTTGTACTCAATCCCTTAAAGTGAGACTTGGAAACCCCCCCCCCCCCCCCCCGCGATGTTCAACGCGGCCAGGCAATGGCAGGCTTTTGGCACTAAATTCCCTCACCTCAAAAAAATGAGGTGCCAAAATTTACACCGAATGTTAGAGCCCATAAACCTGCTCTTGAGTCACAGCGAACGGTACTACCAATTTGTAAAACTCCATGCTTAATACTAAAATGTCTAAAGTAAGAAAATATGGCGCTGTTTGCACCTGGTGCTTTTTGTTGTTAAAAAGTCAGGACTAAAATCCCTAACCCGAAAAATGACACCTCATAAACTGCGGAAGGTGGACTTGCAGATTGGAATGCACGATGGCAGATTTTACGCAATCCAACACCTACAATAGGACACCAAAAGCTGGAAAGTCAGGACCTGGTACTCAGTCTTGCAGAACAGTTCTACCGCTTCATGTTTTTAATATTAAAACCTCTTACCCCAAAAAGTAGGATCGTACTCAGTATTTGCACTAACCCCACCTCCAGACCAAAAAAACTGTTTTTTATTTGACCTTGTCCCGCACGAGCGACCTCGTACAAAGACACGCGTATTTTACAACAATCCGACTGGAGCCAAATGCAGCTGGCGGACTTTTCAGAGCTGAGTTAATGATTTGAGGAAGGCTGCATCTCCGAGAGAGAATGTCAGGAAGCCCAATCTGCCCACACCTCCCCGTCTGCACCTTTCCGTTCCCATGGATCCAGCAGAGAAGCTTGATAAGCACGAGCGCAAGGCGGGCTGGAGTCTTACCTCACTCCGCGGAAGAGAGGAATTTACATGCGGGATGAGGAACAGATGTAGCAATGGATTTACGTCAGCTACTCAGCTTTGATCAGTACTGACGCTGGTGGTGGAGGGGACACAAGTAGGAGTCGTCCTGTGTTTCTTAGGGGGGCGTCGGGGATTAACTTAGTGGCCAAAGACTATGTCCATGTGTTTGTGTTGATGATGCATGCTTCTGATTCCTCCCCCCACCCTCCACCCCTCCACCCCGAGTGCGCTCTATGTCCTCACGCCCAACCGCATACACGAAGAGACGGCAGAGCCCAAGAGAAAGAAATTGAAGACACTTACATTTGTGCGCCAGCAGCTTGTCGAGCGAGTCCCCCCATTTGAGCGCATCCTCCGGGGTGGGCCTGCAGATGAAGGCAGAGCGGTTCTTGAGTAAGCCCATCTCTGCTAGATTTCTCATGGTGTGACCCATTCGCCAGAAGCACCGTGCCACACAAGTGAGCCCAAATGCCGCTTGCTTGCTTCCTTCCTTCCTTGCTTCCTTCTTTCCTTCCTTCTTTCCTTCCTCGTCACTGCAGTCCGTGTCTTAATGCTCTCGCGCGCTGGTTTCAAGTTTGTGAGTGGTGAGAGCAGAGAGAGCCATGAGTCTATTCTGCTTGACTCCGCCGGGGGGGGAGCTTTTTATAATCCTAATGAATGGAAGTCAGGGAGGCAGGATGGGAGGGGCTTCCAATAGCCAATGGAGGAATGTTTTGGTTTGAGCGCCCTCCTCCCTCAGAGAGACTATCTGCAACCTCCGCCACAGGAACACTGCGTTTCATGATTCTCTTTTACTGCATGAGGAGGCACGCGTCTTATCTGGCGAACCCAGCAGACACTCTGTCTCTGTAATGACCAGTTATTTACATGCTACTTGTGTCTGAAACAATGTGAAATACTGCTTTAACGTGAACGACCTCGCCGATAAGGAAATGGCTTTGTCAAACAGACTGCAAATTTGGAGGGTTTATGTACAATAAAGACTCAAACTGCCTTAATACACCTGGTCTGACACAATGCGATGCAACGTTTTAAGACTTTGGAACGGAGGAGAGAAGAATGTCATTTTGAAGGAAAATGATGGCTTTGAGTTTGGAAAACTGATGTGAGTTTAAATGGCCTGCCAACACCCTGTTAGAGAGACGGATCGTTTTCTTCGGACTCAAGATTAAAATTCAGGAAATGATTGTGCCTAATGTGCAACACGAGGTGAGGAAAAATTCTGAATAGGGTTCAAATCTATGACATTTTTGAATTGAAATTAATATTCAGAAGTTTTAATGATTTTTAATTTTTTTTATTTTTTTTTTACCCTCTGTGTACCACTAATGGTAAGTCACTTTTTGGCGAAGTGACTACTCACTTGCCAGAAATACAATCAATGGAATCTCTTCATTGTCTCAGGAGAAGGAATTTTCACTGTCAAATAAGGGAAATGTATATTGGGATTTGAATTTACACCCCCTCCCCCACCCCTCCACTCAGCCGAAGAAACATTGCATACTTAAGTAAATTTATTGTCATGCATGAAACAAGGAGTTCATTTCAAGCTTAAATTATAACTGAAAACAATGCTATCGAGTCGAAGGTGCCTCCCTTTCAACGGTGCACACAAGCACCTTCCTGAGACGACCGTCAGGTCATCAGCAGTCAAATCCAGACCCGGAAAGGTGGCTCACACCGCCCACACGCAAAGACAGGAAGAGGCCACTTACTTGACTGACTTCATGGTTTTGTCCAACTTTCCGGCTGGGTTGCTTCCCGGAGATTCGTTCCTCCGCCGTAGGAAAGCCAAGCGGTTCTTCATATCTTTGGCCCTGTTTGGAGAAGATAAGAAGAATCAGAAGATTTCCCAAAACCCGGGTCCGAGTCCCAATCCAGTGTTGTAAAATCCAGTCGATGCAAATCTAAGCCACACACACAGCGGGAGAAGACGAAGGAAAATAAAGGCGTGCATACATCGTAGTCTTCGGGCAGCTGCGCAGGGTTGGTAAAACAGGATATTCCGAAAAGGCGTGTTGTCACTTGCAGTTAGTCTCTCATGTCAATGGTTTATCTAATCCCAAAAAAAGAAAAAACTCTCCACTGTAGATGTGCCCCTGGCAGGTTCCTCGGCAGGGACTGAGCCAAAGTGTCGGAGGAGGAGGAGAGAGACTCAAGCCTCACTCCTTTGGTTTGATCGTGCCATTCTTCTATGCGCCCGGAGGGGATGCTGAGAGGGAGTTGACCCCCAGGGCCAAGGCCTCGGCGACCCCCAAAATTCATCCGCTGCATCTCAAAAGTGCTCCTGACCGCCCATCAGGCCCGCTTCAACCCCCCCCCCTCCATAACGCACACCCCCGTCAGAGAGAGAGAGAGAGAGAGAGAGAGAGAGAGAGAGAGAGAGAGAGAAAGAGAGAGAGACATGCTCATCACAAGGTATAACGCTCCCAGAGGCCTCCGACGGAAATGTGCACATTCTCCTAATCCCACGGTACATGTCCTGGCTTTTCCCAACCTGAAGCAGCACATGCGCCGTAATTGGGATGTGACCTCACTCAACACCCATTTCCTGAGTCCCTGCTTTTGATTTCCACTGTGAGTTGGGAGGTCTGCTAATAGTGCAGCGCGGACGCTCGGCTGCCAACTGTCCTTCTACCACCGACCTAAAACCCCATCGGGTTAGTGGTGGGTGGGGATGGGAGATAAAATGAAGATGCCGGACTTCCACAAATAGATTTTTGGCCTTCAGAAATGCACATCCACATTGTTATGAGTCTGAATGGTAATCAGGTGTGATAACAGCTTACATTATCTGCATGTGTGGGATACCGATTTAGGCAGAACAGGAAACAGGCCTGTGTACAGGTTACAGATTACGGTCCCCACTTCAATACATGCGTTTTTTTGATCTAATGTGGTTTGTCAATAACCAATGCAAGAGTCAAGAGAATTGTCTGATTCAGTGCAGTAGTACTGTTTAAGTTTCACAATCACAACAGACCAATCGATTTTCATACAAGAAATGCAAAAAAACATGTAATATGCATTCCAGACCAGTAGTTGGCGACAGCCTTTTGCAAAGAACCGTCTCATCGATGCACTTGAGTAACGTACGGTGGATCCTCAATTTCTAACAGAGTTCCGTTCCTTCCATCATTAACATACCCTTAGGCAGTTGTAATAAAGCAAATGTTTGGAAGTAAAATGCTTTCAGGTCATAAATATAAAAAGGTGAAATGAAAAACAGTAAATATGGCAGAAACTGGGTGTGTGTCTGACATTGTTTTCTGTGAGATTAGCATATTTGTTGATTAATGCAAGGGAGTGAATGTGCCCCATGGGTTAATGATATGAATATGCAAGTGATACAACTGCATTGGATTTAAATCAATATTCTTAATTCTGAGGGGAAAACAACACAAGCCTCAACTTTTCCTTTGAAACCAATTTCATAATCAATTCCCTCTCCTGTCCCTCCTAATCTGAAGCAAGACCCCAATGTCGCTGCAGAGGCGCACACACATGCACGTACACGCGCTCACACGCGGCAATGACTCATCGGCCGATTGAAAAGATTCTCATGGTGCCGCATGAATGATGTGAAATGCAGGCTGGGGCTGTTTCTCTCTCTTTTGTGGAAACAACCGGGCACTCCGATGAGAACAACTCGCACTTGTCAGCCTGAGGCATTTTCTCTTCCACCAATAATAAAATCTCTTGCTGTCAAACTAACTCATAACACAAGAGCAGGCTCATTTTTATTTTTATTTTTTTGCACTGTAATTCTCTCTAACTCAATCTACTGTGCCTTGAAAATATTGTGCTGGCCCAACAAAAAGCAGACTTCTTATTTTAGTCTTAAGAGAAGATGCATTTCACTTTACAATTCTGATCCGCTTTATGGTGCGTGAGGATGATGTCATGACTTTTGAGCGAATCCAGTGTGCCTTTGTCCTGCCATCGTGTGGCTCTCACCAGATATTGCACAATTTCATTTTTATTCCCCACTACTATGTAGCTTCCATCCATCCATCCATCCATCGGCCCCCACTGTGTGGCGTTTGCACGTTTTCCAGGTGCTTGCGTGGGTTTTCTCCGGGTCCCCCCACATTCCCAAAAACATGCATTGCACGTAAATGGATTACTCGAAATTGTCCCGAGGTGTGAGCGTGAATGATTGTTTGTCAATGTGTGCCCTGCGAATGGTGGACAACCAGTTCAGGGTGTACCCCGCCTACTAAGTCAGCTGGGATCGGCTCCAGCACGCCCGCGACCCTTGTGAGGATTAAGCGGTTCAGATAATGGACGGATGGATGGAATATTGAACAGGCTTAATCCTGTCAACCGGACCGTTTCCTCATCAGATCTGAGAGGGAGGAGGAAAAACACTTCGCACACCCCCACTGCATTGGATAATCACTCAAAATAATCTTTCGGAGACGTCAGAGAATCGGGTCATTGTTGACTTTGATCAGAAGGGGGAGGGGGGGACAAAAAAAATCAAATTTGACCTGATTATTGGTACTTTTATGCCTCACTTAAGATGTGAAAGAAGTTAAGTGTTCCAAAATGGGCCATTTGGGGCCCATGGCTCAAAGTGGTCAATGCATCCTTCCATTTTTCTAAATGCAGAAAAACTCTGAATCCACACTACTCAATCGCGTAATTATTCGACTCCAAGATTCACACTTTTTGCACGTCCGAACTAAAAAAGATTCAATGATACAAAAGAGGTTCACCACATAACCTTCTACTATCCACTATTTCAAGCAGAACGGAATGGTCAAACGTAAAGTTCTGGAGCTAAACAAATAAACAGAACTTCACTTTTTAGGGCATGCTTGCATTTATCCCTGTATTGTAAAACCTTCCGTACGTAGAAAAGTTAGACTGCAACTTGCAATGACGCATGTGATAATCCAAACTCAAATCAGCACAGCTAATGAGTACTTGTTCAAGAGCTTTTACTGTCTAGTCTCAATACACTAATGGCCGTTTCCCCAAGTCCCCATTTTAACATATCCCCGCATTCAAGCGTTTCAGTTTTTTTTTTGTCATCTCTCCAGCCGAGTGGCCGAAAATAGCTGCATCGTCATCTGATTTCAAACAACACCCATGCAATTAGCTTAATCTGTTTTACGGCTGGAACATGGCTTGTTCGCAATGATCACATTAGCGCATCCTGACATTTCAACCCCCGCTGGCCCATCGTATTTTCCAAACGCCCGTCCGTGTCGTGACGCTGGATGGTGGCCTTTAGGGTCTGAGCGGGCTTCCACAATTATCTGACGGCTTTGTATTCCCTACTTGCTTGACTCACATTAGTTGCGCTAATGGCAGCGTGCAAAGTAGGCCGCACTCCCTGGGAGAGGCTCGCTGTCGATGACGCCGTAGCACGGCGGTGAAGTTGAAAATGACAAATGCCGGAGTGCTTTTGTTTACACGATGCTGCGGCGCACTCAAACCAGATTGAAACTTTCCGTCCCTTCGCCTATTTGTTGACGTGACAACAGCGCCTCGAAAGCCAGTGACAAAGCGGAAGTTTTTCAAAACCACACTCTTGCTGTTTTGCCATCCATGCGAAGAAACGGAAGACAATCGCAGCATTTAGCGTCGGCATTGACAACAAAAATGGCCTACACATCTGTTTTCGCTTTCATAGCAGCTTGTCCAAATACTGCGATAAAATACACGACTCAAAATAGAGTGGAACCGGCTAATGTCGAACACTTGGAGTTTGATGATGGGAAATTTTGCTTCTAAGTTTGCAAATAAAAAATGTTTGGGAAAAGAACATCAAGGTAAAGTACAAACCATGGAACTGAAATGACCAACACAACACAATACACAAAAATGTCTATCTCTGCCAATGACCTTGACTCTCCTCCCCAACATCAAATGATGATATGAGGGTAGCCTGTACTACCGGAGTCAAATTCTTTGTGTGCTCTCCATGCTTGGCCAATAAATATGATTCTGATTCTGATCAAATGCTTGTCGTAGTACCTTGTGAGAGGCAACAGGGAGCCCGGCTGCTGGAAAATAGTGAACGTTAACACTTCTAATTGTCAGCCCCCAACTATTCACAAAATGGATCAGGGGAGGTGTCATCAAATTCTGCCCATCTTGGTTCCAAAAGGACGAATTGTTGATTCTCAGCGCTAACTACTAGCCTGGAATGTGAATTAACAGCATGAAGCCACCAGAGCCAAAACTTCCCAGCTGTTCCAAGATCGCCGTCATGCAAACGTTGCCTTTATTGACAGAAGGCTGAGCACGTGACCCTGCACTCAAATCGTGTCCATGTTTGTTTGCGCCAGCATAGTGGGTTAGTGACACTTGATTGTCCCGTTTTTTGCCGTATGCTGCCGAAAGCAGTCAAGAGGCACTGCGGAAAGTGTATTTGTCCGCATAGAAATCTAATCACGGCGGAAAGAAGGCCACTGCAATATTCCTAGAAGAACGGTGAAAAGGGGAATTGTCCTTAATTGTATCCATAAATATCCCAACGCAACCACGTGTCGCGCGACTTTCCCTCGATTGGCACCTAAAAGGAAGCGCTCTATTTTCTGAGCCTCCTCGGGGCACACGCACACTCACACATACCATGTGCATGTCCTATTCTTAAAATCCAGGTTGGTATGATGATATTAATAAAAGGTCTCCAGTTCGAAGTCAAAGCAGCTTTCTGTACAAAATAGCCGGGAAGGCCTCACTGGTGAATTCTCCCTCTCCCTGAGACGGTCAAATGAGATCCACGGTGGGGTCACGTCGCTTCTTAGCCAAGTTTAGAATTCCTGCAACATGCTTAAACACACACGCACACACACACAAACGCATTCTTCGTTCTTACCGTTCCAGGTACTTCTCCGAGAAATCGACCGTCATGGGAAACATGGGCAAAGACTTGTTTGGCGTGACGGCATGTAAGCGTGTGTCTTAAGGGTGCAGGGTTATTTGGCAATCACATTCCTCTCAGCCACTGGAGGCTCCAGCAGGAGCCTTTATAGCGCCCGGAGTCAGGAGGCGGACACTCACGCTACTCAATCGCCTCTGTGTGTTTAGAGTGGATAGATTCCTTCCACTGAGCCTGGATGGCTTTGCTCAGCGTATGTCAGACACTAACAACACATTTGTTTTGTTGTTGTTGTTTTTTTTAAGAACGAAGGAGCTGGAGCTCGGATTATTCCTAACACTAAACAGAATAATCTGACCATGGATCCCGTAGACACGGATACGATTGTTCGAGCTTTGGCCAGCCAAGGGAAAATGGTTGAGCAGCAGGAGACCGCGTTTACGGAAGTCCATAATGCGATCACCTTAATGCCACCCAAGTTGAGGAGTTGTTCACACGCATCAGCGGATGGGCACCTGAGGGTCCTCGCGCTGTCACCATCAAGGTGTGAGCACCAAACCCAACATACCACATCCATTACGTTATGGTGGAGAGCCCGGACCGATCGATCTACAAGACCCATGGACCTACCAATCAAGTCAACCAACCGACTGTGGTGTTAGCCAAGCTGACGGACAAAACCGATGCAGCTTGGTAGAGGTCGGTTGCATCCTAATGAGAGACAGACGACAAGCTTAAGATGACTTTGACTGGAAGATGTGGTTGCGCATGCTATGATCTGATATTTACGTCGGTAATGTCAATGCCGGCATCTGGTGTGAGGTGTAAAATATCTGTTGGAGAGTAATTATTTTGAACCCAACAGAGTAGGCCAAGTGTGCAACGAGTGTTAAACTTCACACTCCTGTCCCAGCGTTACAAAAGGCCTCTCTCGCCTAAAGTCAGCTGGGAGAGACTCCAACTCACCAATGACTCAAAAAAAAAAAAAAAAAATCTGAGGTATAGAAAACGAATGGACCCATAGGGGCTTATAAGACATCGAAAAATCCAAATGACCCGGCATCAGGACCAAAGCAGAACAGACACGTATGTCAAAAACCAGAAAACACAACCCGCTACGTGATTATGCTGCAAACTGGTCATGTGGTATTTCCAGGTCACAGTATACGGACAAACAAAATGCATCTCACGTCGGCTCTTCTTCCGTCACCAGCGATGATGACATTTATCCAGATCAAGACTTTGTACTTGTATCTCTTAATTGGCAAATGAGAGGCACGTGATAGCCTAACCACATCAGCGAATAGAAACACAAGGAGAACAACAAAGAAAACCATCACCCAAGCGGATGTCTCCTCCTCCTTTGTCTTGAAATACTTTGGATAAAAGATCAAAGCCCTTCACAATAGACAGCTTTATCCTGGAAATAACGGATGAGCGATGGATGACATACGCAAGCGCCCGCAGGGAGTCGGGCTTATTATCACCATCACTATGTAATGTACTGTCACATGTAACTGGCCTCTCAAAGCCGTAAATGAATCAGACAAGCATCCCTGCCCCATGCACACGTGCCTCAGTACCGATACACGTCCCGCTTCTATTTCTGAACATGATGCGGACTGCGCACATCTGGAGGATTTCATTTCCTAGAGGCGTACGTATAAGAACTGATCTATATTTACCGTATCATAAGATATTTCTACATATAGCCACATTGCATAGCGCACAAAGAATAAAGAAGAATATTCAGATGGAGACAAGCGAAGCGCTGTACAAGCATGAGACGTAATTTATCAGGTAATTAATAAAGGATGGTTACGCTCAATGATGCAAATTCTCCAAATGATATTAACAAACATGCTGAAAGAGAACGCTCAATGACGCAAATTCTTCAAATAATATGAACAAGCATGCAGAAACAGGACAAGAAACCGTCCACATTTTGCAAGGAATTTATTTACAGGCTCAAAAAAACTAGAATCCAATTTGCAATGGTCGAAAAAAAAATTGCAGCGTGACTTGAAAGCACGAGTCGGCAAATGTCAGTGCTCAACGGCCCAAAAATATCTGAAAACGGAATACTGGAATGGAATAGTTTTGTCGTTAGCGATTGGGAAAAAAATAACCATGTGTTTTAAACATTTCACTTTCAAACACACTATTCTCATGAAAATGCTCACATGAGCGCTAATGCTAATTACGACGACCAAACGACTTGTTGTTGCCAGACCCTCAAATCACAAAATGTGTTCATCTCAAACTCCTTAAAAGAACTGCTTCCACAACTTTAACGTGGTGGTGGTGGTGGTTGGTTGTGTGTGGGTGGGTGGGGAGGGGGGTCGGTTGTGGAATCTTAATCACTTAATCTAAGAAGTTTATGGACAAGAAGGAGAGCACATGGAGCTACAAAGCTGCCACTCGGAGCAGCTTTTATTGCCCTGACTGAGTGTAAAAGTGCCTTGGTCTTGATGAAGTGGAGTGTGAAAAGGTTCATTCAACAGCTGATGAATTACTGAGGCGTCAACACACACACACACACACACACACAC
>NW_017805547.1:168952-172012 GCF_001891065.2 Hippocampus comes
ATTGTTGATTCTCAGCGCTAACTACTAGCCTGGAATGTGAATTAACAGCATGAAGCCACCAGAGCCAAAACTTCCCAGCTGTTCCAAGATCGCCGTCATGCAAACGTTGCCTTTATTGACAGAAGGCTGAGCACGTGACCCTGCACTCAAATCGTGTCCATGTTTGTTTGCGCCAGCATAGTGGGTTAGTGACACTTGATTGTCCCGTTTTTTGCCGTATGCTGCCGAAAGCAGTCAAGAGGCACTGCGGAAAGTGTATTTGTCCGCATAGAAATCTAATCACGGCGGAAAGAAGGCCACTGCAATATTCCTAGAAGAACGGTGAAAAGGGGAATTGTCCTTAATTGTATCCATAAATATCCCAACGCAACCACGTGTCGCGCGACTTTCCCTCGATTGGCACCTAAAAGGAAGCGCTCTATTTTCTGAGCCTCCTCGGGGCACACGCACACTCACACATACCATGTGCATGTCCTATTCTTAAAATCCAGGTTGGTATGATGATATTAATAAAAGGTCTCCAGTTCGAAGTCAAAGCAGCTTTCTGTACAAAATAGCCGGGAAGGCCTCACTGGTGAATTCTCCCTCTCCCTGAGACGGTCAAATGAGATCCACGGTGGGGTCACGTCGCTTCTTAGCCAAGTTTAGAATTCCTGCAACATGCTTAAACACACACGCACACACACACAAACGCATTCTTCGTTCTTACCGTTCCAGGTACTTCTCCGAGAAATCGACCGTCATGGGAAACATGGGCAAAGACTTGTTTGGCGTGACGGCATGTAAGCGTGTGTCTTAAGGGTGCAGGGTTATTTGGCAATCACATTCCTCTCAGCCACTGGAGGCTCCAGCAGGAGCCTTTATAGCGCCCGGAGTCAGGAGGCGGACACTCACGCTACTCAATCGCCTCTGTGTGTTTAGAGTGGATAGATTCCTTCCACTGAGCCTGGATGGCTTTGCTCAGCGTATGTCAGACACTAACAACACATTTGTTTTGTTGTTGTTGTTTTTTTTAAGAACGAAGGAGCTGGAGCTCGGATTATTCCTAACACTAAACAGAATAATCTGACCATGGATCCCGTAGACACGGATACGATTGTTCGAGCTTTGGCCAGCCAAGGGAAAATGGTTGAGCAGCAGGAGACCGCGTTTACGGAAGTCCATAATGCGATCACCTTAATGCCACCCAAGTTGAGGAGTTGTTCACACGCATCAGCGGATGGGCACCTGAGGGTCCTCGCGCTGTCACCATCAAGGTGTGAGCACCAAACCCAACATACCACATCCATTACGTTATGGTGGAGAGCCCGGACCGATCGATCTACAAGACCCATGGACCTACCAATCAAGTCAACCAACCGACTGTGGTGTTAGCCAAGCTGACGGACAAAACCGATGCAGCTTGGTAGAGGTCGGTTGCATCCTAATGAGAGACAGACGACAAGCTTAAGATGACTTTGACTGGAAGATGTGGTTGCGCATGCTATGATCTGATATTTACGTCGGTAATGTCAATGCCGGCATCTGGTGTGAGGTGTAAAATATCTGTTGGAGAGTAATTATTTTGAACCCAACAGAGTAGGCCAAGTGTGCAACGAGTGTTAAACTTCACACTCCTGTCCCAGCGTTACAAAAGGCCTCTCTCGCCTAAAGTCAGCTGGGAGAGACTCCAACTCACCAATGACTCAAAAAAAAAAAAAAAAAAATCTGAGGTATAGAAAACGAATGGACCCATAGGGGCTTATAAGACATCGAAAAATCCAAATGACCCGGCATCAGGACCAAAGCAGAACAGACACGTATGTCAAAAACCAGAAAACACAACCCGCTACGTGATTATGCTGCAAACTGGTCATGTGGTATTTCCAGGTCACAGTATACGGACAAACAAAATGCATCTCACGTCGGCTCTTCTTCCGTCACCAGCGATGATGACATTTATCCAGATCAAGACTTTGTACTTGTATCTCTTAATTGGCAAATGAGAGGCACGTGATAGCCTAACCACATCAGCGAATAGAAACACAAGGAGAACAACAAAGAAAACCATCACCCAAGCGGATGTCTCCTCCTCCTTTGTCTTGAAATACTTTGGATAAAAGATCAAAGCCCTTCACAATAGACAGCTTTATCCTGGAAATAACGGATGAGCGATGGATGACATACGCAAGCGCCCGCAGGGAGTCGGGCTTATTATCACCATCACTATGTAATGTACTGTCACATGTAACTGGCCTCTCAAAGCCGTAAATGAATCAGACAAGCATCCCTGCCCCATGCACACGTGCCTCAGTACCGATACACGTCCCGCTTCTATTTCTGAACATGATGCGGACTGCGCACATCTGGAGGATTTCATTTCCTAGAGGCGTACGTATAAGAACTGATCTATATTTACCGTATCATAAGATATTTCTACATATAGCCACATTGCATAGCGCACAAAGAATAAAGAAGAATATTCAGATGGAGACAAGCGAAGCGCTGTACAAGCATGAGACGTAATTTATCAGGTAATTAATAAAGGATGGTTACGCTCAATGATGCAAATTCTCCAAATGATATTAACAAACATGCTGAAAGAGAACGCTCAATGACGCAAATTCTTCAAATAATATGAACAAGCATGCAGAAACAGGACAAGAAACCGTCCACATTTTGCAAGGAATTTATTTACAGGCTCAAAAAAACTAGAATCCAATTTGCAATGGTCGAAAAAAAAATTGCAGCGTGACTTGAAAGCACGAGTCGGCAAATGTCAGTGCTCAACGGCCCAAAAATATCTGAAAACGGAATACTGGAATGGAATAGTTTTGTCGTTAGCGATTGGGAAAAAAATAACCATGTGTTTTAAACATTTCACTTTCAAACACACTATTCTCATGAAAATGCTCACATGAGCGCTAATGCTAATTACGACGACCAAACGACTTGTTGTTGCCAGACCCTCAAATCACAAAATGTGTTCATCTCAAACTCCTTAAAAGAACTGCTTCAACAACTTTAACGTGGTGGTGGTGGTGGGTGGTTGTGTGTGGGTGGGTGGGGAGGGGGGTCGGG